>NC_091494.1:9605833-9761807 GCF_947461875.1 Haliaeetus albicilla | reverse complement strand
TATTCCCTGACTTAATGTGGACATCAATCTTTGGAAGAGTTACCCTCCTATATTATCCCCTAAAAATGCCCACTTCTTTATGTCAGACAATAAGGGGCATTTTGAAGAACTTAGATATAGATATCTACTATGCAAATATCTATGTATTTTTAGATGAATCCTACATGAGATGGCTACTCCATGTTCTTTAATTTGGATATAGTAAGAGGTATTAATATTGCACACTTGAAGACAAGTAGTATTAGAACACCCTATGGAAGCTATCACTGTGGAAAGTGAAACACAATAATGCTTATCATCAACCTTGGAGACCTGCCTCTTCCCTTCTAATGCTTTTCAGACAACTAAGAAAGGGAAACCAGATGAAAACAGATAATGCAGAACTTACTTGTCTGTTTGCAAGGAAAATGGCTGGAGCTTCATGGTCACTACAGAATAACTGAGGATCAGACTGCTGTAAGCTTAGACTTTGTGAGCAAACTAGGTAAACGCCTTCCACCACAGCGCTTTAGTGTTGTTGGACTTAAGGACACAAAATAATGCAGCTGAGAGTCAGCATACATATTATTCCACCATGGCTTAAAGTGACTATTATCAACATTAAATACTTGAAGCAATCTCAAAACCTGTAGAGTACATTACTCGCTCATCTGGTTTCCAGGCATCAGAAGCCTCTCAGAACAGGTTTCTTGCACCTTCTGCTCTTTCCCAGTCCATATTATGACTTTCTTAATTTGCCCATTAATCAGCTATCACACAAACAATATTTTCATACTCCTTTCCTCAGCAGCTTCCACTTGCTCTTCAGGATTTATGCTTCCAGAGAGAAGATCTACTTGGGATACCACTGGGATTTTTCCAAATTTTTGCCAGAACTCTTTAGTGTCACGGCACACACATAACCTCCACATAAGGATCAAGGGGAAATCTGATGCAGGCATCAGAATATACCATCTTTTACTTATCAAATCTAAACTGAAGAGCACTAATCACTCTTGGAGAGAGTAACTTTTTATACTTTAGGTTAGAAACTGGCAGCCTTATCTGCCACAGGAAAGTACAAGTTCTTCAGGATTCCATACATTAACCTGTCTGAGGAATAAACAGACCCTACATCCAATTTTTAAGTTATAGCTATTACCATGTCATTTAAAGCAAGTGAATAAGTAATAACCAAAGTATTCCCCCTCCAAAAATTCCTTCTGTGTACATTACAATGCCACAGTTTTGATTGGGTAGTATATCAATGACAATAGCAGCAACACAGTTCTTTCAGTAACTAATTTTAGGAATATTGTTCTTTTTGCCTTTAGGAGCCCATGAATTTGATTCTGCTTGTTTGGTAAGACTGTTATTTGCATTGCATGACTACTTCATACCACACAATACTGATCACATATCCAGCATCACCAAGTCAAAAGCAAACAAAAAATCTGGCACTGCTTTTACTTTTTACAAACCCTAAGTAAATTGATTTAAAAGTAAAGGGGTATGTAGGAAACATTCCGAGAGCCATTTAAACCTCTGCATATGTTTATTGCCACTTCCAGTGAGCCAAGGGCATACATGTAGACTACACCTGCGGGGCTCCATGGTCTGCTCTTAGCTAACCTAAGCAATTAAGTTTCAGAGTATTTCACGAAAAACATTCCTTTCCCTCAGGCTGAGTCTTACAAAGAGAAGAAAAACAAAACAAAAGCATTGGTAATCAGCCTCATGGCAAAAAAAAAAATAAACTCTGGTCATGGTATCTCTTTAAAGGATGGCTGGACTAGCAGCTCCCTTTACCAAAGTACTAGCTGTAACAGGGGCTCTTTTCCCAGCCAATACTAGATACTGCCTCTTTAGTATTCAGAATTGGTAGTGACTACTGCCAGCCCATAATCTTAGCTTGTTTTCAGCAATCAACTAAAGTTACTTGTCAAATCTGTACGCAAAAATGTCTTCAAAGAGACTGGAGTTTAATTTTGTCTAGCCAGAAGGAAGGTTGTTAGGACAGCAATGAGCAAAGCTAAATTTCATTAAGCTATCACAAAGTTTACTCACCATGAAAAACACTTGGCTATAAATGAGGAATAAGATACATAAGGAATAAATAAGTGAGAAATACCTACGGCGGAGAGACTGAGAAGGCTGGAGCACAGAGGAGAGAGAGTAAAATAGTTAAACAAAGTTACTCCAACATAAGGCACAAATGAAACAGCTTATTAATTCTCAGTGGAGGGAGACCTCAATTTCATTACACTTTCAACACGCAAAGCATACAAGTCAGTAAAATAATAATCTATTGGAACATTATTTTTAGTAGTTTGATTGTCAGTACTTATCTTACTAAGACAAAAATCAACACTTCCTCAAACTCCTTCCCAGCTGTTTATCTTTCAGAAACAGTACTTCAGTGCATCAATTTAGCAATTTATGAGCATACCTGCATCTGCTCTCATTGTTCACCACATCAATTTTCTGAAACAAAATCATCTCCTTGTTTCCATTAATTGGTCATTACAACATGTTGATCCCAGCAGTTCATCATTTGTTTTAATTTTGTCAATTAAAAAAAAAAAAAAAAATCAGCCTGGGAGATGATCTCTGCTAATGGGACACCACATCCCCTGCATTTGCTGTTATCTAAAACCTTCCTTCACTATTTTAGAATTGCTTGATAAAGCTTCTTGTTAAATGCTTTGAATGAAACCTTCATATTCAGGATGTTTTACTGGCTGGTTAATTACACCAGAATTCTAGCTTGGCACCTCCATGTTCCTAACTGGCACTCAATCTCAAATTTTGAAAATCTTACTGATCCCATTTATAAAAAAAGCTTATATTCAAAGGGGTCAGAGTTTCAAAATCACACAGACCCGTAAGGGGAGATTTTCACAACTGTTCACTGAAAGCAAATACAGCAGATGTGTCACTATCAATTAAGCAGATGCTCTTTTTTTTTCTGAAGATGCACCTTTCCTCTAGGAATATAAATATTTCACTTAAATATTAACATCCAGCAGCTCCCACCATCTTCATATTGGAAGGAGAGCTCTTTAGGAACCTGCTTAGCTCGGAAATGAAAGCTTAAACAAGCTGCTAGTTTGAATAAATATAAAAGTATTTTTAGAAATAGTTCTTGTGTTAGAAAAGTGACTCCCATGCCCACTTGGGTGTGATAAATGCTAAGAGTAAAACCTCTTCTGCTTCCTTCCACCATACAGAAAAGAATGAAAGAAATCAATGTTCTTTCACTGCAGATTTAACACATAATATCTTAGTAACACTTGCATTAGCAAGATTCAAACAGAAAGAAGAGCAGGAGCTTCCCTGCTCTTCTTGGGAAGCAGTACAATCTACTTCAAAAGGACATGTATATATTGAGGAGGTAAGGAAACAGAATTTCAAGAGATATGTCTACTCCTGAAATGGGAATTTTAATTCAGGACACTAGTGGTCTCAAGAAAGATGCAAAAATTAGAGAGTCAACAGAAACATAAACCATTTTTTTAATAGCTGAACATAAAAAGGGTCTTCGATATAACTGACAAAATCATGATGAATCAAGTAGCTGAAAATCAATTGACATAACAGTGATGGGAATTAATAGAGAATCACTGCATTATTAACAGGATTTGACTGACGCCTCCTTGCGAGGTCTTCATACTAAGATTAAATTTTTTTGCTGTTATTCGGGCTGATTTCAGGAAGAAAAGCTCTAATTCAAACCTACTGCTGAATTTGATCTGTGTTTGAAACGTGGTACACCATGTACAGTGCAGTATTCAATTACGTTAATTGTCGCTTTGGGTTTTGATACGAGAAAAGTCCATAGCTTACCAATGAATGGTTGGGATTCCATCTCATCTCCAGCTTCTGAAGGGTACACAAACCTCCTCTCCTCTCAAGGCAGACAGCTGGCATTATCAGTAGTCTGAATTTATCTAAGCTAAGTTCAGAACCAGGAAGGAGGCCTGTATGGTTTTGGTTTAATATTTTTACCAATTCTCTTATACTCTGAGGGAAGACTTCTAGCTTGGTTCTCCCAGAAGAACCTCAGCATTAGGTCTCTGACAGAGAATCCATCTGTGTCAATTGCTGCAAGCAGATCTGCCCCTCTTCTTTTGTTAGAGGATACTTTCTGCCTTCTTACCAAACATGTACGGATGTCATTGCATCCAGAATACACCATTCCAAATGCACTGATAACAACATATTGGCCAGATTTTCCCAATAAAAAAGAAGATCCATAACAGGCCAATCATTTCTTCTTTGGTTCTCTCTACCCTGTGCTAGCATGTTTCTAAATATTACTAGTTACTTCTTTTGTCAGAATACTTTAACCGGTTGTAGTCAAACTCCTTTCTACTCTGAAGTCTGTCAAACATAGGTTTCTCCAGTGCTTCCTGAACATATGAACTGAAAAGCAGGCATCAGGCTTGTTTCCCTGGCTAAAACCAATGGCAATGACCTATCTCCCCTTTGAGGGAAAGTTCACTTTGATACAACTTGGGACTTCAACTACCAACCAGCCTTCCTTCGCAATTTTAACAATTACCTGCCTCAGTAAGATACTGTTAATAAAAAGCTGAAAGGATGACTAACAATATTTTTGATATCTCCACTTCCTGAAAATGCCTTTGGATAAAACTTGCCCTTAATCCTTCTCTGTAATACAACCGCATATTAGCAACCTAAAGTTACATAACACACTGTATTTCAATTCTTTTCACATCCCGGATCTGAAACTCCAGTTCACATTAAACAGTCTTTGATGGTTGGTATCATCAACTTACATTGAGCAAACACTTGCATTTTAAGCTCAGAAGCTGCAGTAGCATCTGATGTGACCATCAAACCAGAGCCCTCCCAATGCCCTTTCGTCCCCTAGCACTGCCAAGCCATGACATACTCAGTCTTGCTAATACCTGCTCCTGGCTATGATGTCAGGGAGTGTCACACAGTGACTGCGGTCACCTCACACATGCTACGGCTACGCTTGGTGAGGGGGGGGTGGTAGTGTTTTTCCCTGTGTACAAAAGAGAAGGTAGTTCTAGAAAAAGGGAGTTTTAAAGCCAGATCATCCCTTTCAATTTTTAAGTACAGATTTGATCAGGTAGACTAAACCACATGAAACGCTGCTACCAAGGAATTAAGAGTTTGTGTTTGTTGCTTTTATGGTCTCCTGCAAGACTTTTCCCCCCTTGATAACTCAATGGTCACAGTATGAATTCTCACCTGAGATGACAAACTGAATTAACTTCTTGCAGTGTAAAAAAAAATATGCAGTATGAATGTTTCAGAACTCTGTCCCACTCTTGACCACAGTAACTCTATGAACACATGTATCCAGATGAAAAAATGTGATATTCAGGAAAGCACATCACACCTGTACTACATCCTTCCACTTTCACCATGTGAAGCTTTAAACAAATTTGAAGGAATGAACACCTTCCCATTTGGAATACTCATAAGCAAATTTAACCAGTGATAGAAAACAGACTTATAACCACATCTGTGCCACTGAAAGGAATTTATTTTTCTTCCGAATTGTCCTTAAGGAAAACATGAAGAGGCTACTTATTATGCCAGTGCCTTGAATAATGTGTTTTTACATTGTACTAAAAATCTCTCCACAGTGCTAGAAGGCCACCTGGTTCTACAAAACTGAATGATTGCCATATTACTATTAACTGCACATTTGAAGACAAATTAGAAATAAAAGTATAACCTCTAAAAGGAGGCAAGTAGACTGCTTAGTCCTTAATAAAGGCTGGTGGAAGTCATGCAGAACAGCTTCATGATATGACTTAAATTTAAATTACCTTATTTAAAGATATTAAAAATTTCAAATGCCTTAACTTTAAGATAGCTTAATTATTCCCTGTATGTTCTTGGTTTATGTCTATAGCTTTTTTTCCTCAGTAATGTCCAGAAGTTACAGGCCTCTCCACTTAAAACAAATTGGAAAAATATGAAAAAGAAATGCAAATCAAAAGCAATGTGTTTACAGAGAAAACATTACCTTGGAAAACAGTAATGTAGAAACATTTACTTTTCTGGAGAAATTTCACATAGAAATGTCAGCTTTACACAAACTTCAACTGCTTACATTTACACTTAAATGTGGTTGCAGTAATCAGACACTACAGGAGATAGACTAAAAACAAATTTCTCTGTGCTGGTCTGGTCAAGATATGCTGAAAAAATGCTCACGACAGGTAAGAATTTATACCAAAAGAAGGAATACTGCTTCCCCACCACCACCACCTATTTCTTATAAAGTTTTAATACATAACAGTGAAAAATCTTTTTGTAGAACAACACAGAACCGTAGTGTACAGTTTGCAGGGGGATCTGAAGTCTTTCATATAAATTAAACCATGTAACTCCACTGACCAGTAGTGGTATAATTGCCACTTGGTAAGGGCTAACCAGAGAGAGAGCCCTACAATCTCCTGAAGATTGTTAAGCACTGCCTATACAGCAGAGCCTCTGCTAACACAGCTATGACAAAAAAACGTTGCTCTCCTCCCCAGCCCCCACTATCTCCTGCATGACAAGCTATAGCTTGACAGAGGACAATTTTTAAGATGAAAAAAATAATTATGCTGACATTGCTACAGTCTTCCCTCGAACACAGGATAAACTGATAAATGCTCCCTTCTGCTGGCATAGCTGCATCCACACCAGTTGTTTAGACTGCTGTATCAGGGACGGAGTCATTTCCTGTGCCAACAAAACACACAGGTATCCCAGGGACACGTGGTCGCATAAAGCTCGTCTTCTGAAGGGACACCTAGAGCAGATGCTGGACAATAAAGAAGGAAAAACGTTTAGGCACAGCTGCTGCCTCCTCCTCCAACACTGACAGAGGGGAAAAATGCCAGACTTCTGCTTACCCCTACCTTCTGTAGGGAGGTGAACGCCTAAAAAGTCATACCTTGAATGGACAGGGAAATAATGGGTCAGCTCTCTTGTATCTCCTGTCTTTTTCTGTCCTCGTGATTTGAAACTCAATGCATCTCAGCTTAAACCTCCACACAGTGTAGTCCATAAGCATTTCCATGCCTTCTCAACTTGATCATGATCTGAAGAGGCCCCAAGGGGCAACATTACTGATGTAGCAATACACAATCTTGTTTCTTATTTCCATGTAGCGAAATAAGATCAATGAATGAGAAAGCTACAGAGATAGGAACCGAGTCCAGAAAAAGTACAATACTCACTCTGACATCATACCATTACTCTGTCCCATCCCAAATACATATTACAATACCATGTGATGTCTTAATTAAAGCTATTGCTCAAACATACTAAGATACTCTCTTTATCTTAAGCACATGTTGTGTCTGCAATAAATTCATTATAGCTTTAGACTTTTTATGTGACAAATAACACACTGGTAGAAGAGTAGTTGTCATATAAAGTATCTTGGAACATTATGACAGTAAGATTAGAGTAAGTCAGTAGAAATAAAATACTGCTGTAACTAAAATATATTCTACCTGTAAGGGAGGAGGGACTGATACACAAGACAGGAATGCAAGAGACAGAGTAACATGAATCCTGAATTTCATGTATACCTCTGCAAAGCTATCGCTTGACTACTCTTTAAAGCAATTTCTCTTACAAACAAAAAATAGCTTGTAGTAGCCTTTAATACGATGTTTAGTGCTTTTCAGAAGAGCCCAAAATCTGTCCCAGGACTGTCTACCAGAAAGTAAATGTTGCCCTTTAGTCACTGACAAGGTTTTGAAGAAGGAACTGCACAGCTGCCTAGGAAGTTAATTTCAAAAGGCATCAACAACAAAAGTTATCTTAGTAGAAACTACCAATCCCAAAAGCTCTTCCCCTTGATTTAAGGCACCCGGGAAAACAACATAAACCTTTTCAAGGGATGCTCGGAACTCATCTCACCATTTAGGTTACAAAATGTATTTGCTTCATAAAGCCTTCTCACAGCACCCCACTGTTAGATCACAACTTTTTTTTTTTTTTTTTTTAATTTTTGCACTGTTCCTGGACCATAAAAACAGGCTTTCATTTTAATCTGCTTAACACACTGTGGGAAAGGGCTTCTAATTTCACAGCACTGAGATAAGACAAATAATTCATATAACACATTAGCACAACATCTATGGCAAAAGCATTTAGTCAGAGCTCATTGGAAACAATAGGGTGCTGAAGCAAATCTGTGAGAAACAACTGTATGAGACCCCACCATGCACTGAAATACATTTTATTACATTCCATAGTAAACACAAGATCACAGAATATTCATATATGAATTGTCCAGAGGCAGTAAGGCAGTAAATTCCCCTCCCCTCAGTAGACACCGTAGCTTCCCCCACTACTCCAGTCCTTTTCCAAATGGTTTTGTTTTTTTCAGGCTGTTCTCCAAATCAGTCATCTTTCCTTTCTGCCCTTTCATTACACTTCTTCCTTAAGTGCCACATCTTTCTTTTACTGTTCATTACCCAAAACTACCCTGCTCCCCCTTTGGCTTCATTTACTTCCTTTCTGGGTTTGTTTTTACATTTTCTATTGCTGCCTTTCCAGAGCCAAGTTTGCTTCCAGTGTGCGTTCTGCTGTGTGCAGAGAAAAGCAATGCAACAAAATATTTTCAGTATATTGGCACAAGTCCCCACCTCGCCACTTGTGATCATTTGCTCTCAAATCCCTAAAGACATTCTGCTTTGAACCTCTGCTGTGGAAAAGAAAAGAAAGGATACGTGGAAGAAATTCAGAGGAGACCTGCCAATTGCAGAGATCTGTGACAAGCCTTTTCTACAGTCTCTAAACTGGGCTGAAAACAACAGGAAGGTGGACTTGGGAACACCAGTCAGCCATTTCAGCACATGGCTAGAACAGAGAAGCTCAACACTGGGACTAAATACATCTTGCTAAATGGAACCCTGTGGCTATCTGTAAACCTAGCTGGTCTGTTGATCCTGGCTTCATCCAGAATCTCTTGTCCTCATCTTCTCTAAGATGAATGTTGTATGGGGGAGCATTCTTTGGAGAACTGAAACCAAAGGTTTTAGTGACAGAAGTCCTTGAGCCTGTTTCTAAGAGATGTAAGCACTGCTGTGGAAAGTTAATGACTAGCTAGAATTTTGGAAGGATTTTGCTTCACTTTAAAAAAAAAAAAAAAAAATCTTCCCTTGTTCTTTTGCATAGCGTTGGATATTACACTACTAGTCACACTAGAGCATCTCCATACTACTCACACTAGAGCATCTCTGGGACACTGCTGACCTAGCATGGTAATGTCAGTGGGGGCTTATGGCCAAAAAAATTAACAACTACAACTTCTCATGAACTAGAGCCAGGAATCTCTAAAAAGACGTGAAGTGATATAGTGTAATTTACCCGCAAAACAAAAAAGAGAAGATAATTCAGTTGTGGTCAAACCCTGTTAGAAGCAGCAAGACAGCATAAACAGATTTTGACAACTAGCCAAAATCTATAGAGATAAATACCAATAAGCCAGGTCACCTCAACAGTAAGCTTTCTAGATTTTCTGCAGGTAAGTCCCTACAATTTGTTCCCATTTCTGTCCCTTCTTCTCTCCATCAGGAAACAGAAGAGACTTTTTAATTGTTATAAGAATAGAGCTAAGATTTCAGCAATTACAAAATAAAATTTTTAGTAATCTTAGCAAACACATTCCATGTACAGCAACAGACAAGTATAATTCAGGTTCTGCACACAAGGAAGTTCTTGCTCATTTCTTAACAGCTGTTCTTATGTAAGGATATAAATTCTTCTCCAGCAACAGAGCCACATTATGATCCTGCAAGCAAAATTATAGCAGGGTAACAACATATCTGCCAAAATAATTACAACTACTTACCCAGCCCTACCTACCCGGAAAACAACAGTTAATTCATCTTTTTTTTCCAAAGTAATTTTCATCAGTAATAGTATTTCATATTTTTCTTAGACAATTTCACAGTGCAGTTCCTGATTACTAGCAGTCCTCCTTTCATCTTTACTACAGATACTCCCCTAGCTCTGTACGGTGAAGTAGTATCACTGACATCAACAGAATCATTCACGATGCTTAGTATTAAACACACATATAAACTGTCACAGGATCAAGTCTTCTGCCAGTAGAGCAGAATGCTTCTAATAGCCAAGGGTAGCTTTCATGCTGCTAACATATGACTGACCTTAATCGGATCTCTTGCAGATTCATGTTCATGAAAATCAGATTACTTCAGTTTTTAAAAATACACCTGATTTTAGCAGAAAATAATATACCATTACAAATGCCAAGAGTGTTGACTGGCAATGAAATCTGTAGAAGTGACCTACCAGTTTGTTTTTTTTAAAGACTCTCAAAGTGTAAAGACTGGCTGGCCATTGACAGATGGGCAAAAATGCTTAGAGACTTAAAGTACAACACCACTACATATTTCTTTATCCATTATTGCTCCAAGCATCAAGCCTGGAAAGAGCTGCTTTTGCCAACAGACTTACTTTTATGTGTATTATCTCAGAAACACTGTGACTCAATGTCAGATGTTAATAGGTCAGAGTATATTTCATTAGAATTTTTAAAAGTCCTCTCGGTAACAACCCAGGCAGTAAAGGACTCTTCCTAACTTCTATAATGACAACACAAACGACTAACAAAACTTCTCTTGAAGATTACACAAATGTAGTATGATGCAGAGAGAAAAAAGGTTTTTGATATGCCCTAGTTTCCTTTGAGATTGGTTTCATTTTATTTTATTTTTTAATATACACAGGATTTAGAAGATGCTTTATGCTGACAGTTTTTGACTTCAAGTAAAGTATTAACAAAAGCTGTATTTTAGCCTGTCTTATCAAATTTCAAGACTTCTTTCAAAGGAATAGTTTAAACCTTACCTTTCTGCCCTTAGTTAACAGATGTAATGCAGCACAGCCCTCTAACTGATTTACATTTCGTACAGACTTTGGCAAAGTCATCTATCAGTTCATACAAAGGCATTTTTTCCCACCTCTACCTTTGAAGAGAAACTATGAGGGGAAATCCTACTTTAAAGTATTCTCACACTTCCATGACAGGAAGAAAATAAAACCTATAATCTGTATTTCACAAGCCTTGGCCTTGGTTTTATCCTTGACTGTATCCAACAGACCTTGCTTCAGTGCCAAAACAGTCAAGTCAAGCTCTTCTAATACATAATTTAAGTCTTCCCCATGGTGTCTACAGTTTTGCATATATATGTATTTCAGAAGTTTATGGCATACACTTCTACATAACTATGGAAGAAGATTCCTCTGTCATATGTGAGGAGTTGGTAATGCTATTAGATGCATGCTTGATAGCACTTAATGCCAAATGGTTTACCTCTGGGGTTTTTTGTTTGTTTGTTTGTTTGTTGGTTGTTTTTTTTAATTCTATATTCATTCAGCCATATTTTCAAAGCCAGCTGCAGCCTTCTTGGCCATATATTCACCATTCTTCACACAAACCACTTCTTCAGATGAGCACGCCCTTTCTAAGGATTTTTATGTGAGTAATAAAAAAAAGGTGTGGGGGGTGCTCTGTTCAACCTCCTTCTAGGTGTTCAGTTTCCATTTCCATCACTTATCTACATTAAACACTTCCAACCCATTTGAACAGTTGCAGAACTAAAGCACACAGACATATTGTCAATTAATGCTGTAAATATCCCACAGTCTGTACAAAATGAAACATTTAAAAAGAACAGCAGCACCACAGTTTTTCACTCCGTGATCACTACACCTGTGTCATTAATCTCATGTACCCATGTGAGGTAAATACATAGTACAACTACAAACTAAAAATCAATAAAACCTTTAAAAAGGTTTAATTTGCTTCTGCAAGGGAGGTTATCATAATCCAACTCCGCTTTCTCACATTCTGCTAGCAATTTCTCTCAGCTCAGTTTCAACTGCTAACTTTGTTCTCCATCTTGCTATCTATCATGCTGTTATAATGCCAGCCCAAATGCTGTTTGTAACAGCACAGCAATTTCTCAGAAGTTGCCAGCTTCATAGTGTGTTCCTTTAGAAGTGCATGGAAATTATTAGATTAAATTACAAATAAAAGACTCTGCAGTTGGTCATGATTACTGGAACATTTATGTACATTCAGTTGATCATGAATTTTAACTGTTGCTCCTTTACATCCTTTACAGACCTTCTGTTTATATTCTGTTTTGCTAGATTATATGGGAAGTGAAATTGAAGGCAACTGGAAAAGAGCTATAGGTCTTCCCCACACTCCCCAATATCCTCAAAAGAAAAGACTGTGACGCCCACCTTCCCCATCCCCTACTAGCTTAGGGTAAACAGATCCCCCACAACCATTTTTATAACCTCTGTTAATATAAGCACATTTCACATACAGCAGTGCAACTCACTATTTAAAGAGCACAACTGTACAGGAATCTGCTTTGCAAAGCAAGACCTGCAACATCCCAGTTGTCACCCCTGGTCTGTAAGATTTCACATACCAGCATGGGACCAAACAATTAATACATCTAGAAATACCTGAAGAAAACATTGATCATACCGCAACTGGTGATCACAATAGGGTAAGCAGCAGGATCTTTGATTATCTCACTGCTGGGGGTATCATTTTCAGGAAGGTATTTCAAACCAATTTCTTGACCATACACCGCCACTGAAAATATCTAGTAATTTTCTACAGGAATAGAGCTGTTTGACCCAATTCCAATGCAGATAATTATATTATCTGTACCTAAAATCCCTCTGAGTGTTTCAATCAGGTATGGTATTCTTCACTTTCTGTTCTGATCTGCTTAGCATGGCTGAGCACCATTAAACAGCTGTCAGATTCCACACAAGAAGTGGCTGGATTTCAGTAATAAGCAAAATGGTTCCCAATAGTGTTTAAAACACCTGGGGATCCTTCCAAATGAACAGCGCAATGAGGCTAAACTGTAAGATTAAACTGCTGTAAAATAAGCCCCACAATTTCTTCAAAAAAGTACACACCCTAATACATTTAGTCTCTGGAGAGCTCAGTTGTTGCCGAGAATGAAACATACCTAGATGAGACTTCAGATAAGAGTATGAAGAATAATTCACAACCTTTACATTCAAGAAATTAGACAAGTAACTCCTCGTGACATACAGCCCAAGCTATTCTCATGTTTCTATCAGCGCAGACCATCTACAACAGATACGCTGAAGTGCTAAACCATGAGTCAGAGAACAGAGCTCAGTATGTTAGTCCAGCTATCACAAAATACAATACCAGTCTCGTCTTCATTTTCAGTCCAAGGAGATTTTATAACCAACATTTAAAGAAGCAAGCGAACTAATCCTGAATGCAGTTAGTAGTGAGAAGAGGCTTTCTAATCATCAGAACAGCAGAGCTGTAGAAAAGCCTCCTATCAGAACACTGGGGCCAAAAAAAGCTAGCAACCCTCAAAACGAAGTTCTATCCGTTTATGACACGAATTGTGTAACATGGATCTAGTGATGGTAGAGGATTTAAACTCTGCTCTGCAGGGCCTTTGTCTACATACCTGTAAGAATTTGTGCAGGTAAGGAGGTATGAATTGTCTGCCAGCTGTGGGTATATATAATCTTAAAACTAACAGCTCTGTAAAATACATTTCCAGAAGTGATTATCAGGGCTACAAAGACCGCCTCCACGATAGGTAAAACACAAGATACTTTGGGGAAAGGAGAAAAAAAAAAAAAAAAAAAAAAGAGAGAGAGGAAGAGCAAACAAGACAGCAGAAATCTGCATGTGAAACATGGAAGCTTCCACACATCCAAAAGTTTCTCCAACACCTTACCTGTAGGAACTTCCTCTTCTACCAAAGCCACAGAAATTCAGAAAACTACAGAATCTCCCTAGCAAGCTCAGGTCCAGGTGAAAGTGTACTGTGACAGAGAAAAAAATTCAGCTCCACTTGAGAAGCAGCCACTGCTTCCCCCCTCAAATCCTGCCCCAAGGAACTAAGATGACAGGAAGTCTTTGATGGTATAGGTGCCTATAGCTAAAAGGTCTGGGATGGACAAACAGCTGAGGAGGTGACAATTGCCTCGCAGTACAGAAATGCAAGGCCCTAAATCAAGTGTATTTTTCCATTTTGACAGCTCCCTGTGAACTATCTAGGCCCAGCATTCCCCTTTCCCTTCTCCTGCCTTCCACAACTGTGCAACACACCGGCTACTGCTGCCTCCCACCATAGCCCCTTTGCTTCGTATTTAGAAGCAAGGAAGGACAGGGTCTGTAAACAATCCTTAAGCTACACAGCACCCAGACTTGCCACTGCATTTAGATATACCCCCAATATTAATTTTTTTTAAATTTTTTGTTGGTGGTGGTTTGGGGTTTGTTTGGGTTTTTTGTTTGGTTGTGGGGTTTTTTTGTACACCTGTTCCTGTAACTGTGTGCCACTGAAAACGCATTCTTAAAAACATTTCAGCAGAGAATGGATCACCAGTTCATGAATTAATTTCAAGAGTGACACAGGTATCACAGTAATTTAAACCTAGGCTGGGCTTTTTTTCCCCCTCTCTTTTTCACTGGGATATCTCTCATTAAATCCACTGAGATCAATTGAGTCATTCCAGATTTTCCCCAGCTACAATTTGTAGCTTATAAAACAAATACTAGAAGGAAAAAAAAAAAAAAAAAGAAAAAAAAAAAACAACAGACAACCTCCCAAAGCTGAAATTGCCCTTTCCATTCAAACACAGTACTATACCCAAAACTGAAATTGTCACACAGCCCGTTAATCTCCATTACAAAACATGTTCTTTATTTAGTAAAATTACAGCATTTGGTTGAATGATAACCGTATTTACATACTGGTTTATGAGCTCCTGAGATGTTTCTCAAGCAAATAAAATAAGAGAATAGGTTACGGTTTATTGAAATAAGAGAACTGCATTGTTCCTAAGAGAACAACATACCGCTGCTGTTATTGCTCCTATGCTACAAACATTTAAAACAATGTTGTCCTTTAAAGGATTCATAGCACATATTATTTACCAAAATAGGACTAAATCAGTGGTGCATGCAGAATAGCCCTCAATGATGACAAAGGCAACCCAAAGAATCTACAGAAAACATCCAAATTTATAAAATTCAGAGAGTCCTCCTGAAAACAACACATGAAATTTTGTAACTCAACTATGCTCCGTGGAATAGTCTAAATCCAGAAATGGATAAAATCTAGCAATAAAAGGTTTTTTAAAGAAAAGAGCACCACAAACCTACTGATGTCTCTATTAATGATGTGACATCCCTATTTGTGGAGCATCACCCAAATTAAAACAAAACACAAAAAAACAAGCCCCCCCCGCCAATCTATCAGTAGAGAAAGGATCAGGCTGAATAGATGACATGATAATAAATTCCAAAGGCTTCTGGAAAATAACAAATACTCTCAAGTACCACAACAGTGAGAAAACAAGAACAAGAACCTACATAGCTTCAGCTTTCTATTATTAAATACAAAGCGTCATAAAAAATATTTACACACAGCATCTTCCAATGATGCAAGAGCTGTCTTTAAATTTTTTTTCAGCAAGACATTCTCTCTTGATTGACTTACCACTGAGACCAAGAGCTTGGCTCCAAAAACCAGAGCCTATTTTATCAGATTAAAAAGCTTTTTATATGCTCTCATTTTTAATGAGACCATAGTTCCCTATTAAAATATAGTTTATTCAATTACAACTATTTCTAAGGGGACTAGTAGAACATTAAGCCTTAGACTGCAGCATGGGGAGAACTCCATGGATGTCAAAGCCTGCAAAGTGAAATGAATGGCACTTAACAGTCACAGTCCAGGGCCAGAGCTAGTGAGTGAAACATTCTTTCTACTAACCACGGCAAACCACAAACCCTTGTTGCAGAACACACACGGACTGAAATTCAACCTGCTGGACAGTGACTGCTCTTAGGAAAATCTTAACAATTAGTGTCAGCAGTAAAAATATCCTTTTGAGGGGAAAACCAGGCTTTTTATCTGTTTCCTGCTTTTTCCATGTATGGTGTCAATTTTCTAACAAACACTTTTGATATCAGGCTGCAGGTAATTTTCCAAAACACGCAGGTAATGCACGCATACTCCTGTATATTAAATAAATCAGGTAACAATTCTCCATTTGAAAGGTGCTTTTTATAACTCCTGAATTTATGTTTTCAGTTAAGCGTTCTACACAGCAACACAAACAGCATAACCTTAGCAAAATAAAAATCAAGTTATGCAAGGATCTGGCACTCCAAACATGTTCGTATATCAAAGAATAGGGTATTTTGGAATGCTAGCATTATAATAGCTAAAGCTTCACTTGAGAATTTATTCCACAGCAAATTTCCCCACTTCTTCATCAACAGCCCTTTCTTCAATTTCGTTTTCTTCATTCCCTATGTAAACTGGTTATTATAAACTCTGAAGTATCAAAGCAGCTTTGCAGCAGGTGCAGCTATAAAAATAAAGGATATGAAACAAATACTTCCAGTGTTTTAAAAGGTTTGCTAAGTCAAAAAATAAGGATTTTTAGACAGGTGTGTGCATGTGTACATATATCTAAGTATCAATAGATCACTCCATACGGACTGCACAAGAGTCCAGATCTGCCAGCTTACAACACATTGCAGAATCATGACCCAAACAGATAAATTCTTGAACTCAATACGCAGCTGAACATATGAGTTTATAAGGCAGCTGTTCTAAAAATAATTTCACCTGTACTGGTCACACATTAAGGTCACACTGTTGCCATAAGAAATAGAGAACCATATAACAACAACAACAAAAAAACAAAAAAAAAAAAAAAGCAAGAAACCAAATTCTATTTCAATAGCTTAAAAAAAAAAAAAGCTACCAGTCTATAGGGACACCTAACACCTAATCCATCAACTCCCGATTTTAAGGAACCCAAAATGTTAATATTGTCAGGTTTTCCTGCACAGTTCTGTATCTTCAGGTTTTAACTATTAGAAAGGCATAATCAGGTGGCGTGTAGTGTGTAGGTCAATTTATTTCCAATACGGTAATTTATGCAACATTAGCACAGAATGCCAGCTCCAATTCTCTTACTGTTTGCACTCTAGGAGTAGACTTGTATTTTCTGCCAACTCCATTACATCATCCGAAAAAACCCAAACATTTTTTTTTTTAATTTTTTTTTTCCAAATCCCTGCCACTCTCCTCTTCCTTCTCCCCCCTCCCCTCCCAAGCCCTTCAAAACCATATACCGGCTACTGCCGTAAGCTGTATTTCACTTTAAGGACTGCCAAGCCACGGCATCGGAGCGCGTTCGCTATTGTGCTGCACACGGATGCCTCCCTCCATCACTGACCTTCGTTTTTTCATTCAGACTGTTACATAACCCAGCGCCTGCCTGCGTGCGGCGAGTGTGAGCCTGGGCGAGTGTCCGCGTGTGCCTGCGAGTGCCCGACCCCCTCCCCCTTCCTTATTTAATCCCGGGGGGAGGAGGGACATATGGGTCAGCAGGTTAGCAGTACCAAAGCCTAAACAATTCGGGACCGCGAAGAAAACACCCTCACCACCGGAGCCGCCTGCTCTTCCCAGCCCCCCCCCCTCCCCTCGGCCCCCCCCCTCCTTTTCGCATCCGCACAGAACCAGCAGCCGAGCGTTACATAATTTATGGGATCCCAAAGTTACCCCCTCCCCAAGCCCGCCGGAGCCGGCTGCCGGCTCCCCGCCGCCGGCCCCACTCCCCGGCAGCACCATCTGCCCACGCCGCCGGAGCCCTCGGCCGGGAGAGTCGGGGCGGCGAGGGGGGGGGGGGGGGGGCGTTGTGTAACACCCGCCAACTACGGCCGCTCCGCGAACATCCAGAAAACTCCCCGACAAATTAAGGAAATTTTCTCCAGTGTTTCTGATTAACCTCGTTACATAAGGCGCTTGCATTCCAAATCCACTCTCGCAAGCTCTAAATATACCCCGCGCAGCCAAATGCTCCCTGCACACACGCCCGTGGCCACCCGGCCTCCTCCGGCCAAGCCCGCTCCTCCTCGCCTCGGCATCCGCCTAACTGCGCGCTCCCTGCTCGCAAATCGCCTCTAATTAAATGTTTCGGCGTGTGTCATCTCGATGGCTTTTACTGTACGCGGATTCCCTGAGTGGGAAGCTGCCTGGGAAGGGGGGGTGTGGCCAAAAGGGGAAAAATACTGTAAAACACAAGCCGACACATGATCAGCCATATTCCAACCTACAACCAAAAAATCCCTCCGTCCGAGGAGAGACGGTGTCCCCGCCGCCGGCGGCCGGGCATCGCCGCCCCAGCCCCGCCGGCGGCCGCCGAGGGGGCTGCCGCTCCCGCCGGGCACGCACTTTTCCTCCGCCCGTCATTTCTTTCAACAGCCGTGTGTATTATTGCATAGCGTTATTTCATTAATTTTTACCCATCACCGAGTGATTTTACCCGGCGAAGCCTCTCTAGCGCGCTCCCCCTCTTGTAAATAATTTATGAAGCGTTGCTCCTACAAGTAATTAAAGCGGCAGCCTCCTCCCTCTCGCACGTCTCGGCAAACTCCGGCGGTGTTTGAAGCCGGCGCCCCTCACCACGCCCGCGGCGGGAGCAGGGGCGAGCGCGCCCTGCCCGCTCCGCTCCGCTCCGCGGCGCCCGGCAGCGCGCTGCCCTCCCGCCGCCGGGGCCGCTCGGGCACTACCGAGCTGACGCCAAACTTCAACCGCCCTGAGCACCTTCAGAGCTGACCCGCACGGCTAAAAGACGCAATCGGAGGCAGGAGGTAGCTTGGCGGTTAAGCGACAGACAAGGGGGGCTCGTCTGCTAGTTTGCAGCGTTTTATTCGGGGGGAGGGGGGAGCGAAGGAGAACCCACGGGAGCAGAGGGACCCTCTGCAAAGTTGTGCACCTTCAAGAAACAGCAGCAACTACGAGATCATCCGCTCCGAGAGGAAATCATTTTTCAGAAACACTTAAATGAATTAAGGGAAAACAGCGCGCAAGAGAGTGAATAAGTCGCCCGCAAACCGCACATCTCCTGTTTAATCACAGATCCCCCATTCACAACAAGCCACAGCACACCAGTTGAGAAACTGTCAAAAGGAGACAGACGAGGGGGAGAAAAAAAAGGGGGGGGGGGAGGAAGGACACTGCAGCTTTAAAAGTTTGTTCCCTTGAATCCCAATACTCCTGCTGTTGCTTTATATATTTATAAAATTATGTAATTTCAGGGGCACGCTACCCATCCGGATACCACAGGCAATAAACGAGAGAGATAGGAAAGCACCAAACACCGCTCAATATTTTCATTGCATTTGTCCCTCCTCCTGCAGCAATTAAAAGAAGCTATAAAAGTTTGCAAGGTTTTGCAGGGGGTAGAAGTGTGGCTTGTTTGCGTGCGCGGCTTCAACAAGCACGAGCAGTAAACCAGGGGATTAAATTGCTGCATTTCCCCCTTCTCTCTTACCCCCCTCTTCCTATTCCCACCCACCCCCGATCCCACTCCCCCGGCCCCCTCCCCCTTCCCCAAGTCTCCCTACCTCTGCTGCTGCCGCTGCTGGAGTAGCTCTGCCTGCGGACGGGAGCCGGCGCATCGCTTTTCCGGGCCGGCTCCAGGTTCACCGGGGTGTCCCTGGCGCCGGCGGCCGCCTCGGAGACGCTGCTGCCCGGCTCACTGGCTGCTGGATCGGGGGCTGCCGGAGCGGACTCCATGTTTTTCCCAATGTAGATCGCTTGGAGATGGCGAGCTCCTACACTCCCTCTATCTTCTGTTTCCAGCGCAACTCTATGGTAGGAAAGCAGAAGGGAGAGAGCGAGCGTGATCCAGATGGGATGTGAGCTTGCCTGGCTGTGACCACAAGCAGCGCTAGCGAGAGCTGCACACCCCCCCGCCCCCGCACCCCCCGCGCTCCGCCGCCAGCCGCGCACCCCGCGCCCGGCATCGCCGCCCTCCGGCGCGGCCCCAGGGCGCGGGCCCCGGCCGGCCGCCGCGGCGCGGGACGGCTGCGGGCCAAGCCGGGCGGGCGCCCGCGGAGGCGGCGGGCGAGGCGCCGCACGGCCGCGGGCGGCGGCAGGAGGGGGCGGCGGCCGCGGAGCCCCTGCGGCCCCCCGAGCGGAGCGGGGCCGGGGGAAGAGAAGGTGCTGCCGCAGCCCTGGGCGGGCGGGAAGCCAGCCCGACCGCCGCCTGGGCCGGGACCCGCGCCTCGACGCGTTCGCGGGGCCCGGCCAACAAGGGCACCAGGCCCACGAGGAAGGAGCTCCCAGCTCCAGCCTCAGCACTGGTGGGAAGAGCTTCTACGCAGGGCTGTCTTTTCCCCCATGACTGTTTCAGCTGAAGCTGCATCAGAAGATGCCGGCTGTATTAAGTGTCTCGAGACCCACAGGTTTAGCAGCTGTGCAGCTGGAGAAGGGGACGTTTCAGACAATACCTCTCTTTCGAGGAAGTACTCTTTGACATAGGACAAAAGGTGACTAGCAAGGTGCCAGAAAACCTCCGGATCCGGTCTGACTTCCGCGAGCACTCTGGTGCAGCTCATAGTCTCAGTAACGGTCAACTCCTTGTCCATTACCTGATATTAAAATAAGTAACAGCTGCCACGAACAGTGTGCTGAAGAACACATCCCTCTTGTATAACAGAGGCCATGTTACATGCAGCCCTACTGCCTCCTGCACAGAAGGTGCTAAAGCTGTCTGCTCTGTTTGCTTTGACTGTTCTGACTAGAAGCACGGCCTGAGCAGACCAAATCATGAAATTTGTATTGGTAGCAGTACAAGCTTTTTCCAAATGGTACTGGATGATGTGCAAGCAGATGATATGCCACCGTCTGCTGACCAGGCCTGCTGCTACAGCTTTTAACACTGCTAGTGGTGGTGACTGATGAAACTTGTAGGTAAATCCTGGAAAAATTCACATTCTCCAGTCTAATCACCAGTATTGCACTGCTCTGTCACAAATGGTGGCTGCTCACAAACAGCTGTGAAACATACCACGAGTCCTATTTGCCCCAAGAGCTTGTTCACAAAATGGATTACATCTTGCACTGCTGATCGTTCTTTTAGTTGAAGGGTAGAGTCATGGGTCAGTTGATTTGGAGGCCCTGAAGTTCCAGTTACCTGTGTCTGAAAAAAACCAAAATAGTTCTGATTATCCATTAGCTGTCTATATCTGAGAGGCATGGGCAGAGACTGCAGAAGACAGAATACCATTGAGAATGATTCTGCATTTATTTTCAGAGTGTGAATACATGCGAGGAGCGAGGAGCTGGACTTGCAGACCTTGCCCATTGAGTAAACCAGTGCTTGTTCTTGACAATTCGTTACAGCAGGCCTGGAAGCCCAGGGGTATGGACACAAAAGGCTACAATGTTTTTCACCGGTGACAAGTGAAACTATCTCAAGCCTGAGAGAAGCTGTTCCTAGACAGCAGACTTGGAGGGGGAGCAAGTGAAAATGGAAGAGGGAGGCAGGAATACAGTTTGCTTCCAATGCCTTCTCTTGGGGCTGTGGGGAATGTCCCATCGCTACACTGTAACACATGCTGGCACAGACGGGTTCACAGCCTTTTGGCATGGTCTCACTGGAATCTGCAGAGGGCAGAGAGGTGGTCCTTGTCTGATGCAAGTTTGGTGGGTTAGAGATGCGATTTCCTGCAAACTCTCCCCCTTTTCACTAATTGGCAGCCTCCAAATAGAAGCAAGAATTATGTGAGCTGTGGAAACTGAACTGCCTGTTATCCTGAGAGAAAGCTTATCCCTCCCTCTTCAGATCAGGGTTTAAGCAGGCTGACCAGGCAATGTGTGTTGGGAAACTTGCCCGGCTAATAAAAAAAGGACTTCATTCCTCAAAGCTGCCAGACCACTGCCTTTCACCAGCACTGGGAACAATCAGACTACTTGCCACAGTAAGGATTATTCACGTGAGTGTTTTGCAGGATTGTTTTTAGTACTGCAGATACTTCAAATTATCAGAGAGTGTGGGGTGGTTTTTTCTCTTCTCCTTTTATCTGTTAAAGGCTGCTGAGATTTAGTGCACCTACCTTACACTAAATGACAATTGTATAGCTATCTTCTCCCCCATTTTCTAAAACTAAACAATTTTTCAATTTACTTTCTTAGAAAAGAAGAGAAGGAAACACTGAAGGCTACAATAGGACAACATACAGTAGAGCTTTGGTTTTCAAAAGAAACTGGGGGGGGGAGGGGGGAATCACAGAGGAGTAAACCCAAGTGCCTAGAACATCTGAATTGATGGAGAAGAAAAATAAATTTTATGTTATTTAAACAACATCTCTCATACATCACTAGCAGCAAGAACCAGCTAAAGCAGGACAGACTTGTAGCATGTTTGTAGAGGCAACAATCTAGGAGTTTTTGTAGCACCTACACAAGCAAAGACAAAGCAGCTTTGCTCTTTTGCAAAAAGAGGGTGCCTGAAAAACCAGAAAGCACCATGAGAAACAGAATAGGGTGACAGTTTACTTGAGCTTTACACAATGGAGGAAAACCGTCATGACTTTTGCCAAGCTCGCTCTCTATGAAGCTGCTCTGCTGAGACATTTCCTGGGCACAGAAAAGGTCTTCCTTGCTATTTGGTCTTTTATTTCTAGCTTCCAAACCATACCAAAATGGTTCATTAGCTTTGATCACTAAGCTTGTTTAAACAAGTAAGATGGCATTAGCAGCAAAGACAGGTATGCTGAAAAACTTGAGGAGAAATGTTGCGTTAGATTAAAAAGGGGGTTAGAAATTGCTGCAGATGTTACCTGCAACAGATCCTATCAGAAGTAACAGTAATGGAAGAAAAAGGGACAAGTAACACCAAACATTTCCTGTCGATTTTGTTGATTTCATGTAGGTACAAAGATTAATTTTTTTTTATTTAAATTAAAAAAAAAAAACAAAACAAAACATATGTCCTGTGTGATTCTGGAGTAGATAAAATACTAAGATGATATGGACACTTTTTCAGAGCACCAAAACAGTGACAGAGTAAGCGGTAGAAGAGCTATAATGCACACAACCATCAAACACCACGGAAAGCACACTCTCATGTAGGACAGGCACAAGGTAGACAGAGCACACACACATGGAAGAAAATCATAGTTCACAAGAGAACAGTACAACACCGTTTTGCCGTAGTGCTAATGACCCATTAAGATGCAAGCATATTCTGAATTTAAGGTAGTTAATAATGGTCTTCTACATAGCTACCTAATACAGCTGTTGAAATACCCCAATTGAAAAAGAATACCAAAGTACATTCCTGATCCAGGAAGTACATAGAATCATAGAATATCTCAAGTTGGAAAGAACCCATAAGGATCATCGAGTCCAACTCCCTGCCCCTCACAGTACTACCTAAACCTAAATCATATGACCAAGAGCATTGTCCCGACTCTTATATAAATAATAGCCCACATTCCCTTCTGTGGATCTAGACTACAGTGACGACTGGCTACACCATGCACATGTCAAAGGGGACTGTCAAATCTTCCTAGGAAGCTTTGTTATCTCCAATCTAGCAGTTGTAGACAACACATTGGTGCAGAGCTGAAAAATCATGATGGCAAAGGTTGGATAATGTTGCACAAAAAAAGACAGCGAGATATTTTGGTGCTGGTGGCATTTTCTGTCTTAGGCATTCCCTTGTGACATTCCCCCAAATTCTTCCAATTACAGCTCCCCCTCCTGTACAACAAGTTGTCAGGGCTAAGGCACATTTGCTTCCCTTGGACACATTGCCCTGTCTGTGGTTTTGATGTCTTTGGAAAAAAAGAGAGAGCAAAAGGTCACAGGTTGAGGACATTCAGAAGAGCAAATTTCAGAGTCATGCAAGTAGCAGGACATCCACTAGGTCTTCAGTGAAGTCATCTAGTACAATTCTGATGTACTCATAGGCCAATCTTGAAAGAATAATTTAGATCATATGCATCTATTGTTTGTAACCATATTCTGTGGCATATCTTTTAACGGTTTACAAAACTTTAGTTAATTAAATTTTACAGTAGGACAAGAAACTGCTTCCACTTGAAACACATACAGCCTATAATACCTGAAAGCAACTTTCTCAAAGTTCTGCACCCCATTAAGCTTCAGCAAAAACAGGCAGACTAGTAAGCTATGTGCATAGGACCTGAACTAATTACTGAAGCTGAGTATTTGGCAGTAATTAAATTAAATACTACTTTAACAGCATTCTGTCTTATTCTAGATGGGGGAAAAAAAAAGAGAGAAATAAGACAACTGTGCTGGAGGCACTGTGACTGGATGCAGTTTCAGTGGACCCTTTCCCACAGCCTTTATCTCTAAGCAAAGTAGAAAGCTCATCAAACAGTTCATCTGGAATCTACACTCACAGATATAATTTTGTTTGTTTTAAAGACTGAGGAGCATTCGTTAACTAGCTAGCACAGCACAGGTTCAGTAGAATCTCCTTCTTCCTGCTGCAAACTCAGTGTAAACTATGAGCTGCTTTTTATTGTTTGTTAAGCCTCTATTTCCACTTTCCTCTCCTGCCATTTGGATTCATTCCTTACTGGATTTTCTGTTTCTGAAAGAAACTGAAGTGGAGAAGTATACAAATATGAAGTAATGAATCCTTTGTGCTTATCTATACAGCACTACATCCACAATCAGCACCTCCTGATATAAAGAGTACGCAGCAATAGCACAGGTCAGCTCTTAAGAATTCAATACTTTTTGTGAATGAATTAAGGCAAAAGGCCCAGAGATATCTGTCTTTCTCAGCATGCTGTCTTTGCTGCTGTTTTCTTGCAGATAGTTAAAAGAACTACTGAATATTTTCCTTTAGCAAGATGTACACCTTTCTGACATTCCACACACTTGCAGACAACCTCTTCCTCCCACAAGGGTAAGCTAATTGAATTAGAGGAACACTTCAGCCTGCCCATATTCTCTGGAGAGTTGAAGGGAAACAGGGAAGAGAAAAATCTGATCCAAAGATACATTTTTCATCTCAAGAAAATGGAAGCTCTTCTAGTGAAGATCAGTAGATGAGACACCATTTCTGAAATCTTGGATCACTCCTGGTCCAAAGTGGGGGTGGTTGTTTTTTAACTAACTCTTGCTTCAGTATCTTCTTCTTAACTGTGTTTTCACTCAGTAGCTGTTCCCCCAAATACCACATTTATTATAGAATTCATCCTTTATATCAGACTGATAACTAATACTTTTTTTGTGAAAAAAATGTGTTTCTCTAGAAGTAGTAGGTTAAAAGCAGGTTAAAGCAAGGAGAAAAAATAACTTCTCCATAAGAAAGAAATGTTGCTATTGTCTAGATGATTGTTGTGCATATACCTTCATACATCTCTGTCATTCTCCCCGTGGATTCCATCAGTAACCCCTTTCAAAATAACTTAGAGTGGCTCTTTCAGGTAAGGTATTCGGCTCACAGGCAAGATCCTAAAATACTGGAGAGTTCAAATGCATTTGGAAAGCTCACTTTCACTCAATCATTAAGGAAGTTTGCACTAGCCAAGCAAAACCATATCAGTTTGTAGTTCCAAATCATCATGAATAGGAAAGCTACAAGTTACCTTGTATTACTGTGCATTAACATGTAATTAATAAGATACTTTCTAGAAACTGTCTAATGCATGCACAGGAGGGCATAGTCAAGCCGAAACACAAAGTTGCATATTTGCAGGCATCTAAAACACAGCCAAGTAATATTCTTTGCCATTAACTTTCCTACGTATCTGGAAAGAAAGATGACAAAAAAAAAAACCTGCATAGCTGAGGTCTGTGAACAGCATACCCACACTGACACTAAACCATAGCAAAGTACTCACACAAACCTATTATACCACTGCCATGCTTTCCTTTTAACAGTCATGATGCTAAGCAGTAATGTACTTCACCTCGCAACAATTTCCATCACAGTACCTTCAGAAAGGCGGAGAAGTTGCGATAGAAACTATCTGCCTTTTCCTACTCTGTCACAACCCAGACATCTAAGAAAATGTTCTGAACAGGTGGTGGGTAGCTTTCTCAGGTATCCCATTGCAATGGTAAGGAGCCATGCCTGCACACCTTCTGATTTGCCTCCTTTTTCTCCAGGTCACAGAACTCGATCTTCTAGCTATCTTAGAAATACAAAAATTGCCTTCATTGAACATGTAACAAAAAATTACACTAACCATCAGTTTATTCAAGCAGCCCAAATACACAGCAGAGAGATTACAGCTTAGATGAGCATTAAAACTGAATTATGCCAGAAATGCAGAAGTGAAAGTTGTAATTTAATTTAAAATAATTAGTCAGGTTTTACATAATTTGAAGCCTCATTTGATTTATTTAAACACTGTATCTAGTAAAATATTTTTATTTCAAGGAAAAATGGAAAGCCATCTACTGCATGCAAAGGTCAACTCGCATTACAGAAAACATTCTCCCATCTGCTTTAACTCTTTGAGAACTTAACATTCCACAATAGAACACAACAGCCTCTGTCTTTATAATAGAAAGTCCAAAATTTCTTACATTTTATACAGACTAGAAGGATGAATATGAAGCTTCAAGTATTATGTTGAAAAGGGAATCCTTGGAAGAGGAATTTCATAGTGAATATATGCCAAAGTGTTAATGGAACAAAGGTATAGCAAAGAAGTAAAAGATCCACTTTTCCCTGTGTTTGGAGATGAGAGGGAAGAAGGTAGAACTATTGAACTTTCACAGCTGACAGTTCTAATAAAGTAAAAAAAATTTGGTTGTTCTTAGGCTGTCTTCATGTTCTATAAAGCACCAAAATTCAAAATAAGCTTTGCAATTTTTTTTCAGCTTTTTTCCTGTGATGAAAAACAAGGTGGGAAAAGTACCTTTTAATCAAACAAAATATTTAATTAGACCTGAAATGAAAAGCTGCATTTTGCACCATCTTTTTTTAACTTGCTAAAAGTGAAGTTTAGTTATGCTTCAAATTAAAATTATATTTTCCTTAAAAAACAAAAACAAAAAAACCAAAAACAAAACAACAAAAAACCCAACCAAATTTCTGAACACATTGAAAAAGGAACATCAAGGTCTTGCATATTTTCCAATTTCTTCTTCACTGAGTAAATCAATCACAAGATAGAGTTCATTAAATTGATCCAAGTATGTATTTTTCTAGCCAAAAAAGCCACTCCATTTTGGATATGGTAAAGCTATAATAGCTATTTGGCAGCCTTTGTACAGCCAACATGGTGGTTCTTACACAATTTTAACTATAGAAGTACACATATGATGTAAAGTAGGCTAGTCAGTAATAGCATCAAGAGAGACTCTCAGTATGTCTTAAATTAAAAGACTCAGCTATGATCAGACCAATTTACATATCAACATGAAAAAGTTATATATTACTATAATATTAAAAATGGCTTTCATACTCAGGTTTGTGACTCTAGAACAAATGTCGTGAGGCTTATGTCTGTGTTAAGCCATAAGAAGCTCTCCCAAGACAAGGACTTAGACCACTGGCAAGCGATTTTCACATGTCATTTTGGCTGAACATCCTTCTTGTTCCATAGCTATGGATGCACTCCCCTCACAACCAACAGCTACTTACAGTCATACCCATATTACAAAAAAAAAAAACCAAACAAAAAAAACCCCCCAAAAGTGCCAACTTTTGTCTCTCAAATCAATCTAACCAGTCTACAAATGAACAAAGAGCCTGCTACAGAGTAATTTTCAAAAATTCTATCAATTAAAAGTCAAAGATAAGGCTGGAAGGAAGAAACACATGTTGACACACTCAGTCCCTCTCTGTAAAGTCAAGGGAAAAAATAAAATAGGCGCCCAGTCTAAATAATTATTTCAAGGGTGAATTTTTTGAAACTTTGTTTATTTGCAACCATCTTTAATTTAAATAAATTGGATAGGGTTGTTAGCCAAATGGATATTACCATCAACTATTTTGACAAAGGTTTTTATTTACATCTTGAATTATGCAAATTATATATCAAAATGTCAGATTTTTTTCCTTCTCATTCAAAAAACATAGAAAAATAGCAAATCTCAGCTTAAGTAAGCCTGGCAATGCAAGGTCTAGCCCTCTATTTTCTGAATCTTTCCAAGCCTATGAATGCAGTATCAACTGAGATAGGTAAGGCATTTCTCCCTTTCTTCTTGAAACATTCACCACTTTTCTTTAAAAGAAAGTTATTCCTTAAAAGCAAAAACAGGCTATGTAAAATATCCTCACAAGTGTATTTAGACACACTACGTTCTCTCATCTAGAAAAATAATTACCTTACAGGTTTCATAGTCAAAATAGGAAGCTCTTTGCTATACAAAGTTTGTTTTAGTTGAGGTTTGAATCTTGCGGCTGGGAGACTTCATGATAACCCACACAGCTATTTTTGAAGTTTAAAGCAAAAATAAAACCTGCCATACTCCATAGATTCTTAGAGTACGCTTCCATTTGAGCTTCTCAGAAAATTTTATGTTGTATTTCTCTCTATCTTTACTATCTTCCATAATGCAAGGGATTCTTTCCTAAATCACCTTGGCAATGCTTGTTGCTATTGTAGAAATTTAACCACCATTTGAAAATTGCAAAGTAGCATCTCAGGCAAAACTGCTAAAGATTAAAAAAAAAAAAAGTCTATGAAGGTAAAATGCTAGGTGGTGAATAACTAACATAAAAATCAACTTACTTAGATTATTTTTTCCACATCCTTCATGAATATGTTATCCTACAGACACATTAATGAAGCATCCACAGGACTTCTCCCACTTTCTTTCTGCAGCTTCCACCATGTTTCATCTCTGCAGACCTGCCTTCAGTCACTCAAAACAATCAGCACAAATTTTCACTGGAAACTCTATGCTTTTTCTCACCTTAGCATGATAGCAATCATTTGCCTCCAATTTAAATAGATTAAGCAAATAATTTAATATTTACAGCCCTAGCTTTACAATAATACAATTTTACTCTTCTTCAAATTATCTGTAATCTTTTATAATACACTGATATTTTCCTGGTACATATGCCAATTAAAACTATGGCTGTGCCTCCCCTCCACTGAGACTTACACTTTTATAGGACCTTTATGATGACATTCAATTACCATAAGGAACAGCAAGATCAGTGAACAATTTTCAAAGGAACAAAAAGTGGTTCACTTTAACGTTCCTTACTAACGTTTATGGCTTTTCATAAATCAATACCAACATGCAAAAACAATGTAGTAGCTCTACTTAAGAGTTTTTTATTATCTGAACACAAAACTGAACTCATAACAAATACTAGCTTTAAATTCTTTTGCCTTTTTTCCCCTAGTGTTGCAAAATTTGTCTGGGGGAAAATGTTTGAAATTAATGAGTTTAAATTTTGAGAGCTAAAAGAGTTCTATTTCTCAAAAAAAAAAAATCTTAAATATTTTATATCTACTCTTCACCATTGTTTTTCACTGTGAAACTTTAAGTCTTCCCCACTTTCTATCCACACTTCCAAAAATGCCAAAATCTAACACAACTAGGGAAAAGAGGCTTAAAGAATAAGAAACTATTAATATGGCTTTTATCACAAGTGCTTCATGCCCCTCTGCTTCAAGTAGACAAGAGGGAAGAAGCAGCATGTAATGATCTTCCAAAATGGATGTCATTTCAGGTTCACAAACAAATCCAGGAGAGCAATTTCTTACTTCAGATTATAAAGCCCTTAATACTTTTCCACCTTAGAATCTTCCAGATACATTCAGGGATCTTGTGTTCTTTCATTTCGCATGCTAGGCCCCCGTCTGGTCAGCTGTGAGCTTATGTTACAACACCAAAAAAATTTGATTTTAGGCATGCTTTTTGCATTGGTGCTCAAAGTACAAGCTTTATGTGATATGAAGTTTACATTCCTTCTAATCTGATCTCATAACTCTATTCCATGGGGACATCTTTATCAAAGAATAGATTCTTGGCCTAGGATGCTGGAATTAAAAATTCCTTACTAATTAATTTTTAGCTGGCACAACTCACAGTCTTTTTAAGTTCAGTAGGAATTGTAAGTCTATTCTCCTTGTTTAACCACTTATAATTAAAGAAAAATAAATAGCTTAGCTCTGTTTTTTCCCTAGATGAATGTACTGATTAACACAGTAGGTTTTTCTACAGAACTTTGGTTTGTGGATGAGAAAATTTTTTAAGAGTCCAACTCTCTAAATGCTTTCCCCTAAGAGAAAAGGGACTGGGGGCCGTGCCTGGGCCGGGGTGGGGTGGGGGGGTCAGGGAGATAGTTCTGAAACTGATTATAAAAAGTTTCCAGAAATATTTTTTTAAAGCCCATAATTATTTTTTAATGTTCAAAGATGGAATATTTGTTTAAATTACCATGCTTGCATATGCTTCTACAGCCCTTTTATAAGCAAAATTGTGTACCCTCTGGGCTGCATATACAGACATAGGACAACCATACATTTGCTAAACATTTTCTGTATCAGGTAACGACATCTGTGTGCCACTTTTGGCTATACACAATTAATAGAACATATATCTCAGACTTTATGGGCAAGCAAAACATCCAGAAAGCAAGAAGCTCAGTGGCAATGGACTTAATCTTTTAGTGATATAAATATGTGTATGTTTTTGGAGAAGTAAGACTTGGGTGAGCATACAGCTAATGAAGAGTGAAACTGATCACATGATACATGCCTAAATGCTTTGCTGAACTAGGACCTCATAAATGCCAGGAATATGGTCTATAATATTCTGGATTTGAAATTGACTATTAAACAACAATATTTTAAAATTATTGAAGCTTCCTTCTGAGAAGACCAAAAGCCCAAACTAAAATATAAGGTCTGTCACTTTTTTTCCTTTTAAATATTCCCTATTTCTAAAGTTTTGACACAAACTCAAGAAACTCAGTGGTACCAAGATAGGCAGACAGTTGCACTTTATTTCACCTTGCTCTTTTTCTCCCAAGAACATTATTTTGCAATAGAACTATTTCACTGTTGGAAAACTGAGCTGCCTTTTTTGTTTGGTCACGATACCACTTCTGTTCCCCTGGCAGCATCTACAGAATTACAAAGAGGAGAGTTAGAAGAAGCCATGACAAAAACAATCCTCTGTATGATTGTGTTCATCCTGGAATATACTGTATGTCCATGTACATATGTACATATACTCCATGGAATTGGACTGCTCACTGCATGTACTTAGTGGTTTAGTTTCTGGACCATGAGGAACACAGAAGAAACAGCACAGTGATTCAAAACAAGCCCCTTGCTGGGAATGTATGTGGCATTATTTAATATTTTCAGTATTAGCTGTAAAGAAGCTTAAGCCAAGTTACAGTACTTGTTTTGCCAGTACAGGGAAGCAAAAGATCAAAAGGACCACAAATAGTTAAATAACATCCCTCTGATCTTGTCATGCAGACTGACACAGATGCAGCAACCTGCTTGAGCTTCTGAGGAAGTTAGACCAGGGAAATGGCAAGCCACTGGGATGACAGACCTGTTCATCACAGCACTAACTTCCACTGCAGTAACAGTCTTTTCTCCCTCTCCCTTTTCTTTGCTCTGTTTCTGCTGTTAAAAAAACCCATCCCAGTTTAAAAGAGTTGCCTAGTCACCTGAGCCACAAACTCCCAACGGGGATAGCTCCAGCTATTCAGCTCTCCATGCTTAGGGTTTCAAAAAGGAGGACTTGACATACAGCTGGGAGAATTTCAGGAACCACCTCAGAACTGTCAAAGCCCAGCAGTTGTTGCAGTGTATCGAAAGAAGCCAGTCATATCAGGAGCCATTTAACCATTATACCAGTCAGATTTTTCAGGATCCTGATTCTTTCCCAGATGTGTCAAGGTGATGTGTGATACTACAAATATATGTTTTTAAACTTTTATCCAGATGCTCCTTGGTTTGTGACTGTCTTGAATTCACACTGTGCCCACCTTCTAAGTGCTTAAGTGGTGGCAGAAAGCCATTAAAGGCAAACAGAAGAATGAATAAGGACATGCATGATTGAAGTAAATTTATTTTTATGTTTAAGTGAATACACACAGAAACTTGTCTGTGGTATTCAGTGATCTGCACTTTCTGAAGCACTGTTCTCCACAAATACAGAAATTCAATAATTAGCTTTCAACCTATTCATTAAATTTCTTGGATAGGCAAATAATAAGAGCCAGCTATTCATTAGTATGCAATACCTGAAAACTATGTTACACCTTTTTATCAATCTGACCCAAGATTTCCCTGCTGTTGGAGGGAACTAAAATTGCAGCTGACAGCATAGTGTGCTTTACCTATAAGAAAGCAGAAAGAACAAAATTAGTTAGTTACTCAAATAAGCAAGTGGTTTACCCCAAATTTGTAAAAACTATGGAAAAAATTCTTTTTTAGTAGTTTAAAGCATGCTACTGTTGGTTGAACACATCCAAGCAGCATGCAAGCGTTCCAAGATGCAGAATAGATGTCAGTTGTTCATGACTTACTCAGCAACAAGTTGTCTGCCTAACCCATTAAGTCTGTTGCCTATAAATCCTCCCTGGTAACAGGGAAAGGGAGAGAGGCTCCTGCATGAAACACTCTCCATCCTTCCAAGACTTCAGTCCTGACTCATCCCTGCCACAGACTTGCTTTTGGTTACAGAGAAATTGTTTTGTTTGATTTTAATTTCATTCTGCATTGCAAAAGCATTATTATTATTCCCAGGAAGTAGCATGGGTTAGTGTGCAACTATTTTATATTTAAGCAAGAGTGTGCTTAATGCTTTCAATTTTAGTGCCACTGCCTCTTGAGAATCTGTGATATTTCAGTGCTTGGTCACTGCTACTTTCTTTATCCCAGCAGGTTCCCAATGCAAGCAGTTCATATACTGCTATGCCAGCTCAGCCGAGCAAGACTAGGAGTTTTGTGTTTGTACTGCCTGTGTCTAACTAGAGTAGCAGCTATTGATGAACATTCTGAAAAAAACAAAATCTCTAAGTGCTGGAGAAAATAGTTAAAGTTGGCTCTCCAAAAAGAAGAAAAGATCAGATTGCAGTGCAGTTCAGAAAGTGCTATGAAACCCATTAATAGCAATATGTTCTCCACACGTTGAAAAGATGAAGCTAATTAGTAAATTTCTGCAGTTCCCCCCAAGAAGCCTTGTAGATTACTAAATGGGTCCACAATACTACTGGCATCATTCAAAGATGTGCATTTACATTTGATCATTTACCAGAGTATTTCTCACAGTTCTTCTAATTATGGACTGAGAGCCATGCTTCTAGACTCCTAAAAAAGATGAAAAGAAAAATCTGCAAACTCTGCATTATCTCCCTTCCTGTTTTAACTACAGAAAGAGCAATTTTTGGACGGACTAACTTGTGCACACCTCTGTAGCTTCATTAGGAAGAAAAGGATTACTGCTCCCCTATCACCCTCCGACTTACTTATAAGAGCACAAATTCCACAGTCTTGTGCTGCAAGTAGGGCTCCCCCACTTTTTACTCAGAGAAGGCCTGACGAGCAACAAGCTAGGAACCACACCACCCCAAAACCATGTCCCAAATAGTATTGTTTTTTTCCCCCTACACTGTCAGAAATAAAGACTTACCACATGCCCTGTGTCAGCATACCTTTGGAACAGATTTTTTCCCCACCTTCTCCCTGCCTTGCAGATTACGGGGATGGGGGGATTCCTCTGGAATCAGTAAGACACAAGCCTTAAACCTGCAGGCTCTGAGCAACTGACTGCTCCAGCCCCTGGAACACAGGCCCTCATGCAAGCCCTGGGTAGCTGGGAAAGACCTTCTATCCACTACAACTTTGGTGATCAGGTAGTCTACTGAACATAGCCAAAATTCATTTGGCCACTGCAATTCATTTGGCAAAATTAATTGCAGGCCACCTGCTCCCAAGAGAGGCAATTCCAAAGTATATGATTCCATGACCATACTTTGCAAATTCCTGCTGTAGACAGTGTTCTACCTGGGCAGTCAAAATGCTCAGAGGCATCCATGAAATAGGAAGGATCCTGATACTCATCAACAAACAGCAAAATTCATAAACAGAAAACAGAGTAGTCAGACACGACGTAATGCAAACCCGGTAGTGAGCACATTAAGTTGTCCCAGCAGTTCTTCCACTCTCTGCAATTCTACAATTGTTTTCAAGCACAGAAATAAAAATTGAGATTCGCATTGTCCTGAATGTTCCCCAAACTTGGTACACTTAAGATCATGTGAAAATGGAGGAAAGGAGTAGGAAATCCAGAGCTAGGTTCACCTTAAAGAGACTTCTCAAACACCAGGCTTTTCACATGTGCAAGCACAGTTTCAGTCTGGATAACTGCACTTACAGAGCAAGTCAAAGCAGCAAGGCTGCCTAACAAGTTGTGAATAACAGTAGGACCTTATTAGAGGCTGGCTGTTGTCAGGCCCACAGACCAGTGTCTTTCACATTAAGCTAAGGAGGTGCTTTCAGATCTTAAGAACAGCCCAGCTAGAGTTACTTTTGTGCTGTATATGGATTTACCAAGCTGAAGATGTTGAGGAGCTAGAACTTGTGAATTGCAGCTTACCCAGTTGAAGCTGCACTGGGGACTCGTACTAAGAGGTTAGGTTGCGTCTGAGTTGCTACTTGTCAAATTTTCTGCTTCTGAAGTGCTCAGAGTGACAAAGCAAAATTGCTGAGCTGGGATATTACCCCACTGGTGTGCTACAACCACCTCCTACATTTTAGAAGCACCTCTTATACAGTTACAAGGATGCTCCAGCTGCAGATTTTCAAGGGTAATTTTTAATCACACTTGGACTTTAAGAGGTTCTAACAAAGTATAGTGCTATAGGCATATAGATTGATGGATGCTTCAATACTGAGCATAAAGCCTTCTATGTTATCTAATTCTATATTTATGCTTTAACTCATTAGTGGGTTTAATTAGCTGCATTTTTAGCTTGTGCAGCATTTCTCAAGTTATATCTTTATATAAGGGATTCAGATGCTTTTCCTCTTCTCTGGTGGGGGTCTTCTATATGATGCGATAAAACAAATAAATACAAAATAGAATAACAGCCATATATTAATCTGTTGAGCATTCCCAGAAAGGAAAAGTCATGTCCTGTTCAAAGTTTCTATGCACCATTAAAGAAGCCAGAAAAGGCAGATGGAACTGCATTCTGTAATGGAACCTTAGGAAGATATCTAGGGGGAAAAATAGCATGTTTTAATCTTCATGAAGGGAGAAAGAGATTTACAGAAAAATGGATAAATAAAAAAACTAAATGCTACTTTAATCTTATTACTTATGGTAATCATAAGAAACCATTCATTTTGCTACTTTTTAACTTTTATCACTTTTCATAGGTAAAAGTAGCTGTAAACATCTCATTTCCATCCATCTCACCTATACTAAGACAACTTAGGAAAATACACTCTAGTAAATGAGTTTATATCAACTTAATATGGACTATGTTAGACATCTGGAAAGTGATACCTTCGTAGTAGTACGGTGAAGTTTGCGTAAAGATACAAAATGAGGTTTGATACTGTCAGTCAGGTTTTCAATCAGGGAGAGCTACACATCTTCATAAATATCACCCAGGTTTATGCAAGTCAAGAAAAAACAACAGACATCCTAAACCTCTTGTTTCTTAAGGGAGTGTTCTGACCATTTAGTTTTCTGACAAATTTCAATTATGTCTCGTTTATTCACAATAAAGGTTTTTCTACTGGCTTATCTGGATTTTTCTCAAAGACATTGATACAACATATGAAATGGGAAGATGAGAATAAAGACTACTTACAGAGGTCATATCAAGTTAGAATATCACATAATAATACTGAGAACGGTTACATTTGAGCAAAACCTGAGAATTATTTTTGGATACTGCTGATTGTCTGCAGATCATGGAGTTCAAGTCCCTTTTCAGTAGAGGCTCCTGTATCACCTTTGAAAATCAGGATTAGAAAAAAATTAAGTATTTTCAAAGGCACTCATGAGACTTTGGAACAGAATTCACAAAAAGGCTTCTGTACAATGACACTGAGCTTCACAATCTCTAACTCACAGTCAAATGAGGCTTAAAACAACCCCCAGTGCCCAGTTTGGTGCCCAGGGTATCTCTACAATGCAGGAGAAGGGTTAGAGAGAGATGAGGTTCACGCATAGCAAGAGTTGTCTTAAGGCTGCAGACACCAGGTAAGCAAACCTCACTGCAGGGAGATAGCTGCCCCATTCTTTGAACTTCCAATACTGAGGCTTTTTCTATCATAAGACAGAGGGTACACCTGTCTTTTATAAATAGCTGTAGGAAGAACTTTTTCTTCATCTAACAGCTCAGCAGTTAGACCTCTCACAAAAGTTTTAGAACATCTCTAATTCCTCTTCCACCTGATGTCCACATCTTTTACACAGGGGAGCATAAGGTAGATACACTTTCAACTTCTGTTGTTGAAGCGTTCTCCACTGTCCAAAGGACAAGAAGGAAAGAATGGTGTTAGTCTATAACCTAGTAGTTACATACTGCTCTGTAAGATACATACCTACAATCCCTTTCCCATTATAAAAGCAGTGAACAACAGACTTGCTTAGGTAGTGAACTTGCTTAAAGTGGCATGAACTAAGGTGCAAATATCACTGTCACTGATACTTGCCCTTCTGGGGGAAAGCATCCAGAACATGCAGAGAGCTGCAGTAATTGGTTACAGTTTGTCTTGGATGCCACAGTTTAGCTTTTCCTTCCCCAACACCAAAAAGGTCCATCCTCTAGCAGCATAAGGCTGCAGTTCCCATGCCTACAATGGCTCAGGGGCAGCCATTGCTTCCGCAGAGGCAAGTTTGCTGATGGGCACCATCACACCTTTGACTGCCAAGAGCTCCTGAACTCTTAATAAGCAGAAACTGTCAGTAGGAAGCCAGTGCCTTTTCAGAAGCTAATTAACAACTTGCTTCTCTAGGATGGGCAACAGTCTTCACATCCTTCTGTATTCCCAGCTTCTGTTGAAGTTAAAATTCAGTGAGTGCTGGGAGCCAGGAGACACTGTTTCTCACAGCATTTCACAAAAACAGCTGCACTATACACAGGGGAAGCAGACGTCCTAAGAGGAGCATGATGATAGCCCCACCGTGCACTGACCCCAGCTAGGAACCTTCAGAGGCAAGCTCTACAGAGCACAGAAACTTCCCAGGTTTAGATGAAAATTATCCTCCCAACATTACCCACCTAACCAGTGTTGATTTGACCACAGTTCAATCCATCTCAAGAAGCCCATGGTAAGTGGAAGAAATTTTGCTCCTATCTAATGGATGTGCTCTTGAATTGGTTTAATTGCTCAGCTCTAGTTTGAAATGAAATGGGCCAGCTTCAACTCATTACTCTCCTTTTCTTCGGGAATTGTCATGAGGCTGCTAAAAATGCTCAAAATTTCTAGTCTATTTCCTCATAAGTTGTATACAATCTTAATCCAGCAAATGCTTCCATCTCTGTCCCTGTGATTGTAGTTTACTTGCAATTGGTATTTAAACTGTTGCATTTGGTTTTGAGTTGAGTGACACTTGTACCACTTGACACCAGATTTGCCACAGATACGCAAAAAAGAAACAGGCTATGCTCCACACAGCTCCTAAAAAAAGCAAAAAGGTTTTCCTGCTGCTGCTGACATTAGCTGCTATCTGCTGAAATGATAACGTCTGAATGCCTGGTTCACTAGAAGCATCCTGCAACTTTTCAGCAGTCATTGCTATAAAGATAGTGTACCTCCAAGCTCAGACAAGAATTAGACACAGGAGTATCTTAGAAAGTCTTTGTTTTTTTCCCTGGTTTGTGTTGTATCTTAGTCTTACACAGTTGCACTGGAAAATACTCCCTGTAATAATTATTTTGAGAATGCACAAAAAGTGGTATATGATACATTAAAAAAAAATCTAAATATTTACCATTGGTAATGAAAACCATTGAGCTGAAAAGTATAATATTCAGCATTTTTGTCTGACTCAAATATGTATCAATTGCTACTTTTTCACATATAAAAGAGGTTTTTAAAAGGTACATTGGGAGAAATTTCACACCTCAAAGTTTATAGTATGAAACAAGATATAATTTATGCTCTTCACTGCTTTAAACCTCTTTCAGTTGAGGAAATTACAATGAGAAAAGTATTTGAAATGTCAGACAAAGAATATTAATATTGCAGGCACTCTAAAAAAATCAAATACTATTTTAATTAAAACTTGTTTTAAGTTTCTTGTCAAAATAAGAAGGTAGGCTATGTCATAGCTGTATTTAGGCAAATGTTAGCAGAGTTCTCAGGCCTGGAGGAAAAGAAGTTTAATAGGAGTTTGGTGCACCTGGTTTGGCCATTGATGTTTCTCATCTGATCGAGTTCTTGCCCCAAGAGATGCTTGATGAGAAAAGCTCAGCTGCCACACATTTTTACAAGTACTGTAAGTCTTGGAAAAAACTTAAAATCAAAATTGGGGAAGGTAGAAGAGAAACAGAGTGGGAGACAGAGAGACTGTGTATCTTCTCTGTTTCTCTGAATGAATACAGAATTAAAAGGCTTACCTTCCTAGAAACTAGACACATTGATATACCTGAAAATCATGCATTAAAGTGCAGTTTACCGTGTCTACAAAGACAGCTACCTAGGCAAAGCTGAAGTTCTGGAAGGAACTGCTGACATGTGGGTATTTCTCCCAGGGCAGAGAGGCAATTCATTCTTTTCACCGAGACTCATATGATATACAATTAGACTTGGCAGTGTTTCACAATTGTTTCAACCTAAAGCTTTAGGTGGAAAGACTGAGAAATACAAAGGCCTTGCCTCAGTGCCCATCTTACTAACTTAAAACTTTCACTGACTTCAGAATTGCAGGAAAGGGTTGCTCTGTTTCTGTTAGCTAGGCAGCTGAACTTGGCTCCTCTTCATATACAACCTCCCAGTTTACCTCCTGAATTACAAAGCTGTCAGTCATGACACATGGTTGCAATGTATTATTTTGCTGCACACACACACCTGACAGATTTCACTCTCCTCTCCCCTTCACCCATATTCCTCAGGCTTTTTTATTTTATTCCATATTGGAGTTCTGCTACTTGACTAGGTATTTTCACCAAGAACTCACCTTTACTAAACTTTCCCTGAGAGTTTTACCTTTTCATTACGGCCCTGTTTGCATTTTTGTGCGATGCTATTCCAGGAATAGCTGTGTTACCAACCTACAAATTAACAAACACCACCAGATGGTGAAAATATGTCTGACTGATTATTCCAAAACCATAAAATGTTACTTTGTTCATAGTTCTGTTCATTAAGATTTGTAAAGGCTTGTTTAGCTCAAGATTACTATCATCTATTCAGTGGTCAAATAACATTACAAAACCATTACTGAAGGGTGAGTTGCAGTCTCTAGGAAATATTAATTCAACCAGACATTACAAGAAAAATCTCATTTTGACAGACATCACTTCTTTTTGGCCAGTGTGCCATAAAGCTTTATGTATCACCCCTCCCCTTGTTTTTGTTTCTGGAAATTCTACACAAATACTATCACTATGGGAAGCCATTTGCATTGAAGAGCTGGTCATATTACATGCATATTTTCAAATTTTTTTACATGATAGTATATTGTTATATTCTCATCTGAGCTTGTATCCCACAACTGGGTTTAGCAGATTGATTAGAATGAGCCTACATTTTGCAGAACAACTTGCAGGAGGTACTGAATACCTTTGTCTAAAGATACTTGATTTTCATAACTAGGTACAGCAATATTGTAACTGAGAATTTATGATTTGTCTTCAAGTTATTCACAAGAATATTTCAATCTCCTTAATATATTCTACTGTAAAAACATTTGCTGGACATATGCAGTAGGCAATTCTTAAGCTAAGTATTGTGGATATGAACCTATTACCTCTCCAAAGCTTGTTAGCTTGTTTAACACATTTTCATATGGAGAATTTCTGTTTAGATTGGTAGTTTGACTTTAACTAGTATTTTCCAGCATTCATTCAGAGCATGCTCTGTCTAGGGCAGATACACACTATACACTCCCAACTAGTTTTCCTCATTGTCTTTTTGTTTAAATCCTGACTGAATGCAGAAGAAATACTTCCCAGACTTCTTGTTATATCCATACACAATTCTCTTACTACAAGAGAGTGTAAAGAAAACAGAAATTTTATAGGTGTTATCCTCAATTGATATATCATGAGCGTTCAGTCCAGTAGTAGAAAAGGAAACTGGGACCAACCCTTCAAGGAAGGAAGCACTCTCAACTATTCCTAAATTAATGAACACAAAGGCATTCTGTACTTACAGAATTGAACAACTCTTTATGGGCAAAACCAGACTCAAACTTCAGGAGTGTTTTAAGGAAACTAAAGCAATATACAGTAACAGAGGTCATGACAGTTCTCCTCTAATTTATCCTTAACAGCAAGCTAAATTCCTGTTTCTTTCAAAAACCAGAGATAAGCCACACAGATAAACTTCTACACATTGCATGATTTGGACAGCTCATCCCATCCTTTAGTGGGAAAACTTGGACACAAATGCTTTTGACTCTTTATAAAAAAAAGAGGTAAAACTGATCCCAAACTGAATTAGAGTGCATCTAGTTGAAAGATACACTGCAAGAAGTAAGGTTTTCCATATTTTCCAAAACTCGAGCACAAACATCACAACACCTTGTCTAAGACATTCTTCAAAGAGCTTTAAAAAAAGACAAAGCTTTTTGCATTCTTACCCTACACCATTAATGTTTCTTTTTCATTGTGCAAACACATTTCCAAATCATTGCTTTCACAGACTGTAAAACTTATCAGACTCTTCATGTAATAGTTGGCTTTAGATCAAACCCTGATATACTCAGTTCTGTTTTTTTTAAGGAGCACCCATAGCAAGAATTTTATTTGTCCTACCCCCCATGTTATCATAGCCTCATCTTCTATTCCCTGTTGCAAAATTAAATTCCACATGATTTTCATACAATATAGACAAGAAAATCCCTAAAGGAACATTTTACTGATTAGACTTCTAAGAAATTCTTCTCAGTCATTACACCGATGAATTAAGACTTCCAAATTCAGGCCTACAGAAAGCAGTCCCAGAAAATCTTGAACTATAAAAATATTTTCATTAATACTTTTATTCATCCTTTTTATTTTAAAACTCTCTTCATATTTTCTTAAACATAAAATTTCTTCAATATATCTTAAATATTTAGCTATGATCCCAACACTGATTTTATATCAACATAAACGTCAATAAGGGTGGGGTTTTTTTGGATTTACTTGCTTATTATGCTACAATGACATGACTGTAGACATACACATGTAATTGAAATCATACAACTTGGTGTTACCTAACCTACTCTGAGCAAACTGAGGCAGATGAACTGGTTTTCAGAAAAATAATAAATTTCAGTGACAAGTTATAGTCAGCATTCTTTTCAGAGTCCTTAGTAGTTCAGTATTTGGTTTGCTAATGCTATAAAGAAACAATTATTTACAGCAGCTCCTCCAGTATGAATTTTAAAAGGAGTCTGCAAATTTCATTTTATCAAATGCAGTTTTAGCAAATGCTTACCTTGAGGTCAAATATGAATGTTAAGTTGTACTGAAATGTCATACCAGATTTTCATAAGAAAGATAGGGTGGTAATGCCAGAAAAAAAACAAACTGAGCAAAAAAGCAAGCAAGCCAAACTATAAGAACATCAGTTTGCAAAAAAATCAGTTTGCAAGAAACATCAGAATAAAAAGCCATCAGTTTACTCTTACTCTCCCACGAGGAAATATTGCAGCCTTTGATTATACAATAACATACTACTTTTTCCATGAGTCCTACCTCATAAACCACCCCCCTCCATATTTTTCATGCAATGAGTGTAATTCCTGCCTTACATGCCACGTAGTCTTCAAACTTTAAAGAAATTATCATTTTCACATTTTTTAAAATATTTTTTACCAATTGTCTCTACAACATTACCAGTGCTCTTTTTCAGTGTTGTCTTCAATTAAGATGGTAGTTTATAAGCACATTCCTAAAAATACATGCAACTATGTAAGCAGACACCAGAAGAGTGCAGCAAGAACAAATGCCAGCAAAATCGCAATGAATTTGTGGATTTAAAAATAATTTTCTAGATAATCTTTAATGCTTAAGAACCCTGCTCCTTCCATATTTCAACACAGTTTAATTACTTCAGTTATTTTCAAGAAAACCAACTTCACTATATATGTTTTCTTCCTTTTTGGCCTCTCTGGTTCAGCCATTATTTCTTATCATTTCTTTTGTCACTTGCCCTTTCTCACTGGTCCTCCTCCAGTTACCTCTGAAGCATTTCATAGAATGGTTTGGGTTAGAAGGGACCTTAAAAGATCATGTAGTTCCAACCCCCCTGCGATGGACAGGGACACCTTCCACTAGACCCGGTTGCTCAAAGCCCCATCCAACCTGGCCTTGAACACTTCCAGGGATGGGGCATCCACAACCTCTCTGGGCAACCTGTTCCAGTGCCCCACCACCCTCACAGTGAAGAATTTCTTCCTCTTATCTAATCTAAAACTACCCTCTTTCAGTTTAAAGCCATTACCCCTTGTCCCATCACTACATGCCCTTGTAAAAAGTCCCTCTCCAGCTTTCTTGTAGGCCCCCTTTAGGTACCATTTCACTCTCCTGAAACATTTTCTCCATCCTCAGCTTTATTCCCTGTCTCCTATTTCTGGTTCAACTTCAAAGTTTCAACAGTTGTCTTATTTTCACTTTAGAGTTTGTGTCACAGATCTAGCATAGTTGCAGCTGCACCTTTCTCCCACCCTTTTGATCCCTGCAACCTTCATTGTTTCTCTAAGCAGAAGGCTTTTAATCAGAATACAGTGCTCCTTTTCAAAGTCAGAGATGCTGCTCTCTTATTTCCTCTCAAAAAAGAGAACAAGGAACATACAGGAAGGGTTTGTTTTTTTTCAACTGATTTATCAAAACTTAGGGAGCACCGATTAAAAGTGAGAAAGTTTAATTTGAAAGAGTATCTTTGTATCTCTACTTAATTTTTTAGGATACAAGGTAAAGCTGAGGAAAAAGCAGACCCCAGAAATGCATACATCTTGCATGAAATGCAATGCTTGAAATGATACTGTATAGCTGGACTTCTAACACCCACTGCTTATATTACAGGAAGTCCATAGCTGCCTTGTGCCCTTTGAAGCAGGGCCATCCTTGTCTCTTCAGGATGTCACCACAATTCATCTGGATACTTGAATTTGCTGCTTAGTGGAAGCAGCACCTTAATGAGTTGATATGAAATTCAGGTGTATGCATAATTGCATTTTGATCTGTTTTCTGCTCTCTGTAGAAGCATGCGAGCATCTGATGTTCACAGATCTTACATTCTCCCTTGCAAGGCTCCATTTGTGTTCAGATAACAAGCACTGGAGCTACATAAAGTAACAGAGGAGGATCTAGCTCAAGAATAAGATTCTTTTGCCCATATTTGATAATGGGAAAGGTAACTTCTTTCTGTCAGGCTCTGACGCAAGTCTTACATTCTAGAGACATGCTTATTCCATGAAAAAGGCAAGCTCTTTGCAGACAGAAGCAAAACACATTCTCCAGCTTATTACTTTAGAGACTTCTCATAAGGGACAGTGTCCACCTTAAGCTTATTTCTAGTATTTCAGTCCCTTTACTCTATATTCCTTCTGTGCATATGCTTGGCCACAGAGTTCCAGCACTACTGCTCCTGTTAGCAGAGACCCTCTTAAAAACATGGATAATAGCACAGAGAAGGGTCCCAGAAGACACGTACAAGAAGAGTAATTGCCAAACCAGGGAAACCTACTATGCAGAGGGAGATCTCAGCTGCACAAGGCAAACAAGGTGAAAAAAGGTTAGTATTTAAGACATTTTTTTCCTTCTGATGTTGTGAGTTCAGGGCTGCTACAGAACTGTTCTAGTGGAAATATGATTTACAGGTTTACAGTTATCTGTTTTAAGAATGAAGGATTCTACAACTAAGAGCCCTTTAAAATTGCATAATGGAAGAAAGCAGTTGCTTGATTTAGGGTTAGCCTTCAGAAAACTCCTGATGTTAATTTCTGCAGTGAACACGCTAGCTGACATTACAAGAGAATCAGTCTTGGGTTTTTTTAGTCAATATGCATCTCCAGATTGACTTTGTTGTTGTATAGTTTCAAGAGCTACCTCAAATTTTTATGAACAGTAATAGAACATATTAGAGGTTAACTCATCCTCAGTAAGGATTTTCTTTTGCAATTTGTCTTTTCCTTTTCTTGTTAATTTAAAATGTGTGGTTTTCCTCTTCCAGAGGACTACAAACATCAAATTCTTACTGTGGTTGCAAGACACTTTATTGCTCTATCAGACAGCATTACACTCCTAAAAACTCTAAGCATGAAATGGAAAATGTCTTTTCAAATAAGACACTAAGGGAAACCCTCTCAAGCCTTTTAAAAATCAGCAACGATGAGTTTAAGTTGTCCAAAAGTTCAGCTCAAAGCCCTGTATGGAACAAAGACCACAACCTAATCTTACTCACTGTAAAGGATTAAGCAAGTCCCTTCTCCACCCTACAGAAGCCAAAAAAGTTCCACATTAGGGACAGAGTATGTATGTCACACTGTGGCCCAAAGAGGGATGATTATCTGAGCAGGCAATATGTAAGCTTCTCCATCTCTAGAACTCACAGAATTCCTACAGATGCAGACTGAATTACATCAGCGGTAGCATTTTTGGTGGACGTTCAATCCCCTGTGTCAAACTTTCCTTGAACGAGGCAGTCATGCTGCCTCTTGGCTGTGAAGGTCAAAGGAGGTTATTCCTCCACCACATGTTTTTGTGGTTTGCAATCAAGTGCTTTCTTTGGGAGATGGAAATATTTGAGAATCATGTTAGACCACGGAAAAGTCTTTCATCTCTACTACATCATCATCTCTAGACCATTTGAAAAGGCTATTGCCAAGTAGTTGTCATTTCCATCTCAGGAAGCCTTTGAAAAGGCTATTTACACTTTTGTCTTTCTTCAGGATTAGGTTACTGTAATTCTTTATTGACTGGCTTGCACAACAGGGCTCTGCACAGTCTCCAGCAGGCACAGCCTGCTGCTCTGTTTTCTGTGAGAAAGGGATGATTTGAACATATTGTGCTGATTGTAAAGCCTTTCCATCAGTTGCAACAAAGTCAATGAATTGATTATAAAATTGTTCTGTTTACTTAAGACAAAAATCATGGTCACTGCCTTTTAGCTGGCATGTTTAATTGGAACTAACTAGTTGAATCCTTACAGAAATTCTGTACTAGATAGTATAGATCACATCCTTCCTTTTCCCAACATTGCATGAAAGCTGTGTGAAGCAAAATATGGCAGCTACAAGCTCTTAAGACCTACTGCTTTAATGAATGGGGTTTATCTTTTTAAAATTGAAGCTAAAAACACCCCACTTCCTGGCAGCTTATGGTGTTAAAATTGATTTTATGGTGGGCTATTTCACTTGAAGTAGTGATTTCTGTGTTTTATTAGCCATGTTTTTGATTGCTTGCTATATTCACTTCAGACTGCAGAATTTTGATTATTTTCTAAGCTCCCTATTGTTTGCCAAGATAAATACTCAATTGCACTTAACATAGCAGGAGGCTCATTCCACCCCTTACAGATCTAAACTATCATTCACATTTACTCTGATAATCCAGCTAATGCTTCATTTACTGCTATAAGCTAAGTATTGCTCAACTCAAGCTCAAGTGGTTTCTACCTAATGAATCTAGAGCTAATATTTATTGTCCTAGACAGGCTTTTAGCATCTTCCGGCTATCAAATTATTTGGCATCATTATTATTATTCTTCATCCTGTTAAACACAAGAAGGCATCTTTTCTCCCGGATTGTAAGGCTAATTAATAAATGCATATATTAGACCTATATATTAACCTTATTGAGAATATTCATCAAAACTAATGATTTGGAGTTGTGTTGGATTAGCAGAGCAGAACTGGGCTTCATCTTCAGCAGGCCTGAACATATGATTAGCAGTTAGCCTTTCCAAGTTCACCACAAGCTTTTTCCAGCACTGGTTCCACCATATGCAGCTTCTTGTCCCCAGCATGCCAGGCCATTTACCACAAGGTGCTCCAAAACTTACTTCTGGGTCTGGTTCCTTGTTTTATGAACAGAACTCTCCTGCCTGCATGCCTTCTAAATAATTATAACATGTTCTCAATGTTTTTCAATATGTGATAAAGCAGCAAACAGATGATTCCAGCAAGATATCTACCTCAAAATTTGTTTTCTTGATCCTTAGCCTATGTTTTATCTTGTTTAGATCTTCAGTTCTGTGCAACGGGGTCCTTTTCATATAGCTCACTAGCACATGCAGCAAGGGAGACTCAGCAAGCCAGGAGGACTCAAAGGGCCTCTTTACACATCTACAGTGAAAATTTCCTGCAGCATAATAGGCTTGGTGCCCACTGACACCCACTAGAAAGTTGACTAGTGACAATTTGTTATTCTACTCAGACTTGTTCCCAGCCACTCCTGACATTCAGAATTTTAGTAAGAAAGTACATTTTTATTATTCTGAAAACTCTTTGAAACCGATTCAGAATTGAATTACATCAACAGATCTCCAGCATCTCAGCTGAGACTAAACTGCAGTTTGAGGCTTTTTCTTCCTCTGTGTTTGCATATTTGACAGTAGCTGTTTCTGTGTGCTTAAAAAAGTGATGTCTGTCTGTTATTATTTAATTCGCCTCTCAGTCACATTAGGCTGAACAAAGACAGGTCAATTACATACTCTTTTTTTAAAAGACATTTTCATTAAAATCAAGTTTGATCAAGAATCAATATTATTTGAAATCTTTTCTCCTGTCATCCCTAAGGCACCCAGAGATTTGCACTGAAGTTTCTTAGCCAGAAGCAGTGGAGACATTCCCTTATCTAATCTTTCACTGAAGAGGAAGACATGGCTTGCATTTACCACCATAGTATAAATATCTCATGCAAAATGTTGTTAAAGAGTAGGTTTTTGGTAGGATGGTACTAGCTATTCTGGCTAGATATTGATCACACTGGAAATATATAAAACAACATGGAAAACCATGAAAATATTCAAAATAGTCATAGGAAGATTGGCCCACTTCTGAGTAAAAAAAGGGTCTTGCAGAATTTAATCCACTTTCTGAATGAAGATAGTTTTCCCCAAACCTGTGTAATATTAAAAACCTTTAAATATTTGTTACATGAAAATGGCTTCCCAGAAGTTGAAAATAGTGCAAAAGATTATGATCTGCAAGAATTACTTGGAAAGAAGAATGAATATCGATTTAATAAAGAATCCAAGTAAATTCAGTTAACACAAGTTTAGTATATATGCTTCCTCCAAGAGTAAACCTCCAGACAGAAACCATGCTGTGAGTGGAGCTGTGAGATTTTTGGATCCAGAGTAACAGACAGAGTGACAGAAGATCTAGTCCCTTTCATTTAGCTGGTAGTTCATGACCAGACTGCATTACCTTCTACTTACCTACTTTTAGGAAGGATACCAGAATACATTTTCTATAAGCCTGATTTACGTTTTCAGTCTGCTCTTATGCATTCTGGAGAAGTTTTAAAAGAGAGAAGATCAATGGAGGACTTTAAACATAACACCTCCTCTGAAGGTGAAGCAGAAACTGGGACAGTTTCCAAATGTTTAACAAAATCATCTAATACTACTGGCAGCTCCAGAGATCATTAGAGTCTTAAATGAGAAAGTAAATCAGGGAAACATACCCAGGACATTTGATAAAAAGACTCGCTATTTAGAAAATTAAATACAAAAAGTGTATCAAAAGACTATTAAGTGAAGAAATAATTATGCTGTTGTATCTCTGGCACCTAAAATTATTAGAACAAAATAAGAGAACAGGGAAGACCCTCCCACTGTGCCAGAGCTCCACTCAGCATGAAAATGGGAAAAGGGAGTGGTGTCACATACTTGGTTACAGCTCCTTACTTCTGTGACAGGTTGCCCTAATATATTCTGGCTCCTTTAGGTTGCTCTAATTTATACCATCCATGAATGACTTAAAGAATCACAGTCCAGAGGATGATCAGCAAGCACAAGTTGATTTCTGTTCACTCACAATTCTTCCTTTCTCTCAGCCATTTGCAAATTAAAAAAAAAAGCCAAACAAAAAACAACTCTTCATTGGTGCTACTTCACCACCTTAGAGGAACTAATCGAGCCTTACATTTAGAAGCCTTAGCTCTTTAACATAAGGGAGATTGTGTTAACACTTGAAGAGGCTTACATTTACAGATGTTTCAGTGTAACATGTTCTTTGTTCTGAAGACTGTCAGAACAATTTAAGGTATTAGTGTAGGTGATGCTTGGAAACACAGAAGAGATACCTTGCAGAAGGTCAAAGTAAGATAGAGAAATTGCCTGAAGATTCACGCAGTAGTGAGTTTCACAGAGCATGATAAAAGAAAATACAGAGTATGGAATGTAGATAGCAAGGAAGAAATTTAAATAGTGAAAGGAGACAAAGACAGAAATTTAGCCAAAAATACTTTATTTAAAAAAAAAAAAATCAATATCCTAGTACCAATGAAATACTACTCTCAAAGAGAAACAGGTTTGACCATGATATATTCTGTTTTCTTTCCAACTTCCTCCAAACTTACATAGATTTTCAGAATTAAGCATTCAAGCTCACCCTTTGTAGGTCAGTGCCACACTGATGTTAAATCTTCTGAAAACCCCACCACGAACATGCCAAATTTTGTCAAAATACATTCTTGATGCATTCTACAATAGAACCAGAACAGAAGGCTACCATTTCTGCAAAAGTAGACAACCTTTCTAGCTTTTTGATAAATATTTAGATTAAATACCTTACAAGCTGAAAATCATACTGTGGTTTACCTCTGTCACAAGACACTTTGGGGCACAGAAACTCATCTCATACATAGCAAATGGCCACTTCTGGTACACATAAAAGATGTTCATAACCTGTTCTCATATGTATCCAGAAATGAAAAAGAATATGTGCATAGGCAGAGATGACAGTGGTTTACAATACAAACAGATGCTTGTGAATACTGCCTGTGCAGTAATCAACAAGCTTAAGGGTTTAAAGAACAATGCATTCGCAGAGTGGCTTTTCTTATTTTAACATGCCTAGCAGTAAACAAAGCGACTTTTATTAATGGATAAATCATATCTATTTGTAGTACGAAGTCCACAGGACTCCTGTCAATCACTAGCAGTATAGAAACATTCATAGGCTAATCATGGCTAAGCTAATTTTGGCTCTTTCAGAGCCAAATTATGGTGCTTTGTGCCAAACCTTATTATAAATTAATTGCAGTCCTACTGAATAGTCAGGAATTCGAAAAGCAATACAGAAAGGTGTTGTTGCACCTGGACACCATTCACAGTTACGCTATTCAGTTTTTCATCTTAAGTAGAAAAAACAAAGCACATCAAGCATAATGCCATTAAAATTGAAATTAAAATCCAAGCCATCCAAGAGATTATTGCAGAATGTTTTGACGAATTAAGCATTAAAAGTCTCCTTTTGCAACTCAGCTGCTTTAGAAATAAACACTGAAAGATAGTGGTTCAATTCCAGACTGGCCTCCAAGACCTAAAAGCAGACTTGCATTGTTATATAACTAAGCTAATTACCTCTGTGTTCTGTATGTGAAAAACAGTAATGGCAGTGCTATTTAGACTAAGCTCTTTCTTTTGACATATGTTTATTGGAAGCTGCTAACATGCAAAGCCAGTTTGTGTCTTCAGCAAATTTGGTTTTACTCCTTCCGCCTACTTCTCCATGTGCATATATAGGTTTACATAGCAAGCCTCACAGCCAACTTCTTCCATTACTGTTCTCCAGGTAGAAGCCATGAAGCAAACATAGTTAAGACTTTTTGACAAGCCTCTGTGATCTACTAGCCCTTTGTGTAGGGGAGATGTCTGGTGTTCCTTTTGAAACTCCTGTATCATGAACCTAGATGGATTTTTTCATTATTTAGGCTTTTCTCCTGTTACCTGCCCAACAGGAGCTCAAGTAAGCCCCAGTCCACTTTTCTCACAGTTCAAAAACAGCTAGGTGTCTACTGATTTGTCATCACTTTGACAGCACTGGGATGTACTCAATTGCCTGAAACACTGTGAACACACCTGACAGGTCCCGCTTAACATCAACAACCAATATGGAACTGGTCAAATGCATTGAAAAGGAGAAAGTAATCTTTGCTGCATCAGCTTGACACTCACTTCAGTGAGAAGTTACTAGCTAGTGTGGCGAGATGTTAAATTCAAAGGGTAGTGGAAAAATCCTTGCTAACTTGCTGGAAGTGTCTAGAAAAAAAGTTCACCAAAGCAAACATGGAAGTTTGCTTCCATCATAGTATGCAAACCTAGAAGCGGTATGCACACACCTTTTTCCTCAAAACTGCCATCCATTCCAATTTGTTTCTTAACAGCATAATAAAGAAGCCATTAACCACACAGACATTCTAGGCTAAAAAAATGCTGGGGGAAAAAAAATAAAATTAAAAAAAAAATAAAAAATGAAGTGAGGCAAGCTTGCAAGGATTCCAATAATTTGACTCTTCTTTTTTCACCCCAAACTGTACACCCACCTCCCCAAATAAAAAAAGTGATATTGAATGCAAGCCCTCAACCATAGAGCAATACACTGAGCCTAGTTCTGGATGCCACATGCCTACCGGTATGTATCTCCCTGTTCATAACTGTGGCTCACACACCAGTCTTCTATCACTGCTTGGTGCTTCTTTTGACAGGAGGAAGCAAAGCTGACCTATTTTTGACAGTTTTTAATGAGATGAAGCTAAAAAAGTTATGAGGAAGTCTTGCTGAAAAAGATCCCTCTAAGTAGACAGAAAGGTTCTAGCAATTGTTTCTCCAGTGGCCAAGGGGTTTGACCACTGCAGGTTGAAACCTGTTTAAAAGATCAGGTAGAAGAGTAGATATCCAAATCATCCGAGTTAAATTCTTTGCCCAGACTTACATTTCTTATTATTGCTACAAATGGGAACAGCGAGCAAATCAAAATTGTCCCCATAATATAAAATGTCCAGAGAAGAGTTTTAATTAGGTAGAATAGAGCATTCTGGTCACAGCACAAGCTCTTCTTTCTGGTTTATTTTGGACCAATTGTCTGAAGAGAACAACTAGACAGCTTATCCTAAAAATCCGCCTGTCCGTCCCCCCCCAAAGTCAAAAAGACCATATAGAAAAAAGCAGATTCTGAACAAAGAGTAAAAATAAAACATACAAAAGAAATCTCCCATGTGTCCTGTAATTGATCCAATATATTGAAAGAGATATCATCTTGTAGCTGGCCACTCCACTGTGCACACTGGTAAATGACACTATTTTTTAGCAGAATCCATACTGCTTCAAGCACTGCTGTAATTTTGAGTGATGTAGTTTCACACTAACTTCTGTAACTATCTGTTAAATTAACAGAAAGCGGTTTACTTAAAAGGTTTTGGCCGCTTGGTCTAAAAGCAGCTCTAGTCTAACTACTCCTTACATGCTTAGGTCTGAATCAAATTCTGGTAAGTTTGTCTTAACAATATCTAAACATAAGTCTAAGCAAACTCTGAAGCATGCAGATTCCTCTACAGATATATTCTTCTACTCTTTAAACTTAATGACTAACTGTCATTAATTCAACAGCCTAAGAAATGTATTATTAGCCTCCTGAAATGTCAAACTTACTATTAAAGCTAAAATTGAGGTCAGCTGGTTTTTGACTGCTTGACTTTTGACAAACTGATCCTAATAATTTTCTTGACTTTACTGGAATAACACAGCAAAAATAGCTTTTTTTATTTTGCCACAAATACATGAATCTCCAGACAAACTCTTCTGATAGAAACACCATTGCAAGAGCCATAAAAAAAAACAGACAAAAAGAAAAGCAAGTTTAAGGATGTTAATGCTGAATAAAAATAAAACAGAAGATAATTTCTTCACTGCCTCCAAGGTCTCATTGTCTTTTTCTGACTTAGAGGAGAAAAAAAAAAATCAGGAACAACCAGGACCAAACTGAAGTATTTGGCAGTTTTATTTAGGAAGAGAGACTATTAAGCCACTTAAAGGTTAACTGATATGCATGAGTTATCATATACTCCTTGTCTTCAAGGTTATAGACTGTTAGCAGAACTCTGCCAAACACCAGTTATCTGAAGGGAGCTAGAAATCATCTCTGTTGATGACAGACCTCTGAGCAGATGGTAAGTAAATCAAGGTCCTGATGTGAAATGTTAAAGCTTTTATGCTGGAAGACACTGTTAAAGCATTATCCAGGTTAAATCAGATTCCGTAAAATACCAGTTTACTAGTAGGCAGGCGTGAAGTCTTCCACTGAAGAATTCTACAAGTTTGGTGGCTTGTTTTGTTTGGGGCTTTTTTGTTTTTTCTTTTTTTTTTTTTTAAAGACAACCTTACAGATTATTTAGAATTCTCCCCCCCCGCCCCCCTTTTGAGTACTCGTTGCAGCAGTTCTATCAAAAGGGTAGGGTGAGAAGGGGAAGGGAGGACCGTTTGTTTATTTGTCATTAAAATAATATCTGATCTTATTTAATTAGGCCAGTAGCATATAAGAAAGGCAGCTTTCATAAACAGCACTGAGAATATAGTTGTGCAACATAATAATAGATTTTTTTCCTAAAATTTCTATTTAGATATGCCCAGGCAAATCCGGGAGTTTGAAAACCTTTCCAAACAATATTCTAAGCATTTGGAAAGGATCTAGTACAACAGAAACAAAGTAAACACCTACTTTTGTTTTAAAGTCTACACTTACCAAAGGGCATCTGCTAGACCTGCATGGGAAGACTAGGAAAAGCTCTGTAAGTAATTTTGTGTTAACTACAGATGGAGTGAACCAATTTCATTGAAGCAGAAGCAGCAACAATGCTCCTTTAGCTTGCAATGCTTCAAATCAGCTTGACTACCAAAGTTAAAGATATAGCACCAAAACCTAGTCTCTTCACAGGAAGGAGCAACATTTATTGGTTTGATAATTTGGACTGCTAAAATTTATGAATGGTTAACTTACATCAAATAGAGATTATGACTTGGATGACTTTAGTAATTGCTCAGTCATGTTCCATGGCTGATCCAAGCTATTCATGTTGCAGAAAGTTGCCTTGAAAATCATGCTGAATTGATCTATAATGTTGAACACCTGATCCATGTTTATGGAGCTATATACCCAGCTAAATTCAACCAAACCCCTTTCAATAGCAGCCATGACATTCAGCTTCTCCAAACCCTAAGGTTCCCATGGGAGTATTACAGGGAAGTGCTCAAAAAAAGAGAGACAGTCAAGACTCATTCATAGAACCTATCCAGAAGACTTTGATTTAATCAATTATGGAAAGTCACAAACTACTGGAAGACAATTCTTCCATTGGAAAACACACAAATACATGTTATTTTCATACAAATTTTCTTTAGATCCTTACACTAAACTTGCAACCCAATTATTTGTTTGCCAGTTATACAAACAGCTCTTGTATACTCTTTTCAGCGTCCTGAAAAGCTTCATGTGAATAGAGGTTGCACTATTGCTTTTTCTTATGTAGTGGTAAGCACTGGTCTAGCCACATATTTTAAATTTCTATGCTGCCAATAGCAGGCCTCCACCTTCCTCCCCCAGCCCCCACCTTGCATATGAAGATCCATAATCCCTGTGCTAATGCTTCCATTGTCCTTTAACTTCTGGAGTCAATTCCAGCTTATGCTCCAAGGAATGGGGGGAGGGAGAAAGAAAAGTACATTTTTGACAAAGACCCTAAGTGATGAATACAGCTACAGGGGGGAGAGATTTTTTTTTTCCCCCTAAACCTTTAGTCTTTTCATTCACTCTCCAAACGCATTGAGATTAATAATGCCTCTGGGCCACTGTATGCAAACCTCCACTGTGCACGCAGAGAAAAGATTATAATTGAATACCCTATTATGATGGGCAAGGAAAAAGAAAAGCAGACAGACAGACAGGGCTCAAAGGCTGAATTGGCCTGGTTTGGCTTTCAGCCCACAGCACCTACAATTATCCTGCAATGATTTTTATTTATCTATTTAGTGTTCCCACTAGGCAGAGAGAGAATCTAGTATTAATTTAGTGCTCATGGTTAGACAGAGAGCTTTAAATTGAAAAAAGTTATTCAAATGGATAATGAAATGTGGCTGGAGCCCTAATGTCCTGCTTTGAATGAAAATAGTACAAACCATAGCCCTCTGCAAATGTTTTGCAGTCTGATAGTTTATGCAAGAATTCTGCTAAATTACATTTTTACGGAACAGCCTTACCAACATAGCAGTACTAGACCTTTACGTAGATAAGCAGCTTGCTGTCGCCGAGCTTCCCAGAGCCTCACAGCAAAACAAGAAATGAAGGACAGGAGCAAAAGAGAAAAAAACAGCTCTGACTGAAGCAGCTTTGGTATATATGAAGGAAAGAATGAAACCCAAAAGCCAGGATGGCACTTATGTAGCTATTTGTTTATGGCATGTAGATGAAGTCATCTAATTTGCTCCTAAGCATCTCATTTATCTATGGCAAAACATGCTCTTCCAAATTAGTACAGGGTATTGCTAGCAGTTACTTTCTGTTAGAGGAAGACCTTGCCAGTACCAGCATCTAATGACCCTAAGCAGCCCAGGTAACAGGAGTAAGAGAATGAAACACCAAATTCTTATCTTCAGACTGTTGTAAATTCAGACGAGCTTCACAAAAGCACCTGCTTGAATTAAGCTGGTGTTCTCTTCAAACGTTTGAAGCTGCACTTCATAATAGCAAATTGTAGCATAAAGTAGTTGCTGTCTTAGCTATAAGTCATTTCATAAAAGCTTTCCAGAAAATATGAATATAAGATTCCATATGAAGAAAGTATGTGAACAAATTCAGAGAGGTAGCAGAATGCTGAGTGTACAATCAAGAATGTGCAAGTGTTGATCAGAACAATTCAGAATGGTTGCTCTAACAAACACAGGGACATTTCTCAACTCATCTACAATTTGAAGTTTAAAATATTATTCCATAAATCTAAGGATCAAGCTTAACTTCCATGGAACACTAATGCTGCATTCCAGAAAATAATCCAAATTTATTATCTTAACTGTATTGACACTGATTTTTTGAAAAGACACTATCCGCCTCAATTGCTCCATTACTCACCAGAGTGCATGAAATGTCTAAGGCTTTGGAAAGCAAATAACAGAAAAATGTGGATTAAACTGATAAAAATGATAATTCCAGACATGATTAGATTCACTGTGTTGTGTAGCCTGCACAGCAGGTGGGGGATCCTTCAGAAGAATTAGGGAAAGGTTTAGGGAAAGCAGATTAATGGGGAAAAGATTAAATGTGCTCTAAAAGCAGGACAAAACATATTTTTAAAATGACAATTCTAACAGCAGTGTTTAGGGATGCTCTGGAATGCAAAGTACACATACTCCATTTAAATACCAGATGCACAAATGTCTCCTACTTACAATTATGCAGTGCATTGTGTGACTTTAGATCATAAGCTGAATAAGCATTTGACATCAAGTGGTGCTAGTGACAAATATTAATCAAAATATAGCCAATAGTTTCTAGCACACAGTAGTCAAGCTCTATATTCCCCTTCTTTGCATGCAACTTTTTACAAGACTGATCCTATGGATCAAGGCCTGTTTATTTTTATACCCAGAAATATATGGCAGTTGAAAATGAAACACGGTAATAGCAATTTCTAGAGCCCTGAATAACACACATTGATGCCACTGCCCTGTCTCCAGTGTTGAAGTCTTTCTATCTTCTAATATAAGACGCTGTGCATTTAACTAGGTAAGAACAAAGATCATAGTGGAAAGGGCCCACTTCTATAGCCTAAGAGGAGAAATGCTGTTTAGCTGCTGAATATAGGTTCCAGTTATATATCCTGGCACCATAACGGGAGACAACTGCTAATGCAAGACCTTATGTATCTTACAGAAGCATTAGCAGCAGCAAAGCAAGTATTTTAGAGTGTTATCATCCAAAATTTCACACTCCTTTATGTAACAAAAAGTAATAATGGTACACTTTTACACCCAAAAAGCGTAAGTTACACTGCCCCCAATGTTCATGGGAATTTTAATGGATCCCTCCTTGCTTTTTTAAATTTAAAGAATTTTTGTAACTCCTTGGAACCTCCTTGGTAACCTTTTCCAGCTTTGCAGCCACCATGACTATATGTTTACAGATTACTCCTTAACTATTTAATGCAATCACAAATAGTAGGAGACTCACAACAGAAGTCAAATTGAGTTTGCCACCCTGGGAAATAGATTTGGATTTCCAAGGTTATTACAGAAACACTCACAGATCTTTCTAACATCATCTCACAGAAAGAACATTTCCTTTTCATCAGAATCATTTAGTAAATGTCTATCACCCAAAGCCGATTACTCAGAAAGTGCGAAAAAGGCAGCTTGAAGTAGGGGTACTGTATCTGGTTGCTTCTACTCTCCAGCAAACTGTTGGCATGAGCTTTTGGGGCAAGCCTGCTAGGCTGGCCTGAGCAAAGCAGCTAGCACTATGCTAGCGGAAGGCAAAGACTTCTGGCTTTTCCCACACAAACACAAGCAGTGTTTGAGTCAGCCACGTCTCACTCAAGTCTTAGCATGCCAGCCTTTCTATTTTGTTGTCTGTGGTAGATGAACCACGTTTAATCTGCTTTCTTCCTACCAATTTGAACTACATGCTACTAAGCATCATTTTACCTGTGTCCATGATGCTTCTCAAACCTGTCCCTGGTTTTTAATTCTACAAATGTGACATCACTGGGAAATCTGAAGTCTTACAAAATAAAATCCACAGCCATAGCGCTAAGATTTGCATATCACTTCCAAAGTGACCACACGGTCTTGCAGCCTTTGTCCTCTTTTCATTCACCCCCATCTCTTTTGTTCTCTTGTATCCATTTGTTATGTCTGTATGCTGTAATCTCCTCCAGGCAAACATGTCTTCTGTATGTTCTACAAAGTGCTTTTTCAGGCAGTAAAGCAGAAATTATGTCTCGGTTTCCCCATTTGTAGAGGCAGCATACTAACACAGTACTCGCCTACCTCACAAGACAGCCGGCAAGTTAAATTTGTTAATCTTTGTGAGGCATGTGGAGGTCCTCTTATGGAAGGCTCTACAGAAGTGTGAAGTATTGTCATAGGTTAAAAGTGAGGCTTACAGCTTGAGTTATTTTCCCATTCTGAGGACAGACTAGTGTCTTTCCATAATTAAAGAGAGGTTTAACTACAGAGTAAAAGCGTTGTTTATAAAGCTTGCAAGTACATAAGGGGAGCGCTTACCAAGTACCCAAGGATCACATGGAGAAGAAAGAAAATAAAACGTTTCCTCTTTTCCTTCACTTAAGTTAGGGCATGGGAAAAAGTGCCTTATAGGATGTCATTTAACTCAAACCAGTTTTCTTATCTAACAATGTTTCAAAAAAGAAATCTAGAATTTTCTAGTTTCTGTCTAAAGTAACCCATCTAACTGCGTACTACATTAGACATACAGAAAGAAATGTTATTGTTAAAGTCCAAGAGATTTCAGCCAGGCACTCTGATTTTATACTTTATTTTTCATAATTAAATTTAAAGCTGTCCAACATGCTATTTTCTTAAATTTTCATAAGAGTGTAAAAAGTATTTGGACTAGATCCAGCCTCACTCTAAGCTCCTTATATTCAGCCCTCCCTTATGGTGACTATTGTATGACCAAACATCACTTTATAGGGGTTTTCTCCCTCAACTTGTATTTTTATTTTACTACTGGTGAATATTCTAATATTCTAAATAAGAAGTTCTCTTCAGTCTTAGATATCAGATATTCTTTATACTCATAATAGCAAAAGACAAATCAGCAGTACTGCCAGAACACTCTTATTAAATTGTTCTCCTTAAGCCTCTACTAATCCCACAAAGCTGTAGCACACTCTAAACTATGATCCACCAACCCCCCCCCCCCCCAAAAAAAAATAAAGCATACCTAACAAGTACTCTTCACTGCTACACTGAGATGCAGGAGGGGGAATACATCCTCCTCCTTCCCTTCACTCCCCCATTCAAGTAGGCAGTCAAGCAAAGCTTTTGTACTAGGCACTATGGTATGACATACACATTAGACAAATATGGGTAACTCTAGGGCAGAAGGAACAAGGAGAAAAGGTACGTGCGACAGTGAATTTGCTAGGCTTTGTACCATTAAACTACAGTGTAAACAAGTTGTCACTCTCCCCCACCCAGTGGGTAATGGAGTAATTTTTAGTAGTTGCAATACTTAAAATTACACACTGCTGAAAAGCAAAACCAGAAAATATACACTGTATAAAACAATACTTATAAAAAGTTCTTACATCTCCTTATTTCCAGTCTGTGGCCTTATTTCCATAGCCTGCTCTTTTATATCTTACTTATAACAACTATACTCACCATAGACAATTCCTCAGCATTCCAGGAGGAAATCTGCTCACAGAAGTGGGAAGTGTTGGTCCACAGTGAGAATTTCCATCTTTTAACAAGACTCTTGCCACAGAGAAAGTCATCTCTTGCACTTGAACAGTTGACTTAAGGTAGGATTTACCCTGAAGCACGGAAAAAAAACCCCAACGGTGTATTTACTGTAAAATATAGTTTATAGGAATGCAAGTAGCTTAAGAGAGCTGTAAGCAAGACAACCCATTTGAAGCCTGTCACTGATGTTGACAGTCCAGGTGACAGCGTTACCACTACCTGTGCATACATCTCTGCCTTCGTCTTTGTTACACTTTGCTATTTTCCTGAGACAACTGCCATATTGTCATAAGGCTGTTAAACAGGACCTTACTGAAACCAGAGAACAGCCACAATCAAATATGAAAAGCCATGCAGTTCTGAGCAGTACATGTCAAGAAGCCGCTCACCGTCCACAGTTACATAAATTAAAATAATCATAGAAGTACTTTGCAAGGTGATGATGGACATAGACATCACAGAAGTAATTGAGCTGCCATTTAGGAAACAAAATACAAGAAGAGAAGCTTGTTAAGTGGAAGAAGCCACAAACCAGTCCTGTCAGGGAGTTCAGGGGCTCAGCTTAGAGACAGTTTTTGAGCCGTTCCCTCAGCCCAGGAGCAGTCGCACCCCGGCCCCGGCGGGGATTCACCGGCTTAGTCCTCACAAGAGGCGAGAGAAAAGGCCTCCCCGGCGGGAGGCGCAGGCCAGACCCGGCACCTCTCCTCACAGGGGAGACCAGGCAGGCCTGGGGCCGCGTCGCCTTTCTCTGTAAGACTCAAAGTTGTTCGCACTTGACCCTGGCGGTCCCCGGTAAGGCTCCGTGACTGAACCGATACCAATTTCTCAGGTGAATCGAGCAGCCAGCCTCCGCGGGACGAGGTTGCTCGGCTGCCCGGGCGGGGCCCCGCTCTCCGCTGGGAGGCGGGAAGCGGTCAGGCACGCGACAGCGCTGCCAGCTGGCGCTGAGGCGACGAGGCCGGGGCTGCTGGGCCCCGGGGGCCTCCCCGCCTCGGCAGCGGCCCTCCCGAGCACCCGGGCTCCGGCGGGGAGGGCTCCCGCCGGGGACCGAGCACTCCGCCGGCCGGCGCGAGGGCTGCGAGGCGCCGCGTCAGGCCAGGGCCAGGAGCAGACCCTTTCAGAGGACTGAAAATCCAGTATTTAGTTCCCGGATAATTTACCATTAGAGCTTTTAAGAAATACTCGGTTTAGCTGGCACCTCATTTTTGTATTTGTTTTGCAAAGTACTTGGTAATTAATTACCAATTACTTGGGAAAGTAAGTTCAGTGCTTTGCACATCTCCGCATAAACAGGCTGTGTGCAGGCATGATCTGGCATGGGATTGTCTACTGCATCATGGCTTCCCTTTTCTTGTTAGGATAGGCATATTTGCCTACAAAGTCCATTTCTGTCTTCTGCACCCGCTCCCAAGGACAGTGGAGCTCTGCAGCAGTAGCAGCGGATTTGCAAAGCTGCCTCTGAAGTACATTGAGGGAATAGTCACAGCTTTTACTACAGCTTGATAAAAGGCAGCAGAATGAGTCTGAAAGGTATTTCCTCTGTGTTCTAGATGGAGAGAGGATAAGGCTCTCTCCATACAGCTTTAGAGTAATAAAACCTACACACCTCAGTTTCTAATGACTAAAGCAACAGTAAAGAATCACCTTGAACAGTAATGAACACTTCTCATGTGGTTCAGTTTATGACACTGAAACATAGGTCAATAAAAGTAAACATTTAAATTTAATTATTACTTTTTAAAAAGTGTTTCTGTACCTGAAGGTTCCCCACAGTTTCTAAAGAAAGAGCAATGGGTAATACCCAGCCATCTCAATAATACAGCAACACATTCTCAAGTATTTCTGTATATTTTGTACAGCACCTAGTCATTTCCATCAAGACCTGTTTTTTGGAGTAAAACAAAAAACAAAACAAAAAACAACCTGCATTTGAACTTGCTGACAAAAGAGGCATATAACCAAGTGTAGTAAGATTATTTTTCACTTTTCTTCCTTTGAGAAGGATACAGAAATCTTAACGGTCAAGAAACAGTCTGAATACTCAGACTCCTCCATGTCAGCTACAGAGTGGCCAAGTCAGTAGTCAGCACCCAGCCCGAGAATGCAGGCATACAGTATGTCATAGCATCCATACAAGAGCTACAGAAGACGACCACTCCCTTCTTCAGTTTCCAGAGTTTTCTTCCATTCTGTTCTCTAATTGACATACTTTAAGACTTGGTGAAGACTCTGTTCCCCATCGTATTTCCCCAGAAGACCATGCAATGTTAAGAGTTCAGACATGGTTCTCTGCTTCGTTGTATAATTGAGTTGCTTCAATATTCCAAGAAGCTTTTGTGCTATTTTAGAGCTGTCTTGAAGAAGACCATGCAACTAGTCTCAACTGCAATAGCCTGAAACATCTGGGAGCAGGATTATTTCTGTCATATGCTGCCAAAATAATATTTTGCTTATGGAATTAAAATTTTAGGGATTTTCCCAAATCCACATAATGTTCTTGAGTGCTCAAATTTCCATTACGACATTTACATTAGCATATACACGTGTAAAAGACCATCTTGCCAGACAACTCCTATTGGATATTCAAAAAGCTTAACTCCACCTAAAGCTAGGATTACTGTATGCTCCTGAAACAGACTTCGGTTACAGTAACAGATTTTCTTCAGCTAAGTGCCTTTTCCCATCTGCTCTTACAATCACATCTGCAAGTGTCTTCAGTGATCACCTTGCCATAATTATGGATGCCTTCCCAACTCCCTGGACAGGGACTGATTCCCTGTTTTCTGGATGTGCTATTTCTGTATACTTTGAAGTTTCAGCTCCTTAGTAGAAATGACCAGAGCAAAACACTAAATATGATGCAGTAAAGAAATATACTACTCCTCCTAAACTCTTTTCAAATACAAATGTTTGCTGAGAATACAAACCAGCTTCTAAACATTTTGCTCATTTATCCAAGATAGTGCAGTATACAAGTAAAGTAACTGGGTTGTTAACCGCAATGTTTATTTTCACCCTTTCAGCAAAAGTAAGCTTTCCTACTAAAAGGAACATTTTGCTGTATTGTTTCTAGGTGTTTTAACAAGCAGACCAACAGGTCGGTTCGCCCACTTAGCTACAACCCTATATGAGAGAACAGAAAAATTTTATCCTTAATTCTTGTAGTTAGAGATGATAAAGAAAATACTAATTGTACAAGAACCCATTCAACACAACTTTCTTGGATTTGTTGAAAGTCAAAACAATAGTAATACAGAGTGTGAACTATCCATGCATTTCAATTGAATTGCAAGTTGAAACTATTGTTTGCTCCTTCAGTGTTGAAGGCAGAAACAACATGCTCATACCCAGCTTCCAAATTATTTCCCACACCACTCCCAACACTGATAGTTCTCAAATGCCCTTTACTCAGCTGCCAGAACTTCTCACTTCCCTGTGACAACCTCTACTGTGCAACTATATACATTAACACAAATCTGTCACATCAGAAACAAGAAAGGGAGGATAGTGTAAAATAAACTCAGTTTACTCTCCAAATATCTGACAGAGCATGTATCATAACTGCATCAGTAAATTTCAGACTTAATGAAAACTCTTGTTGAATATACTAGGAAAAGTTGCAGCAGAATACCAAGTCAGTACCAAAAAATCCCAGCTTTGTCAGCACAACATTACCTCACTCACCAAGCCCGAGCTGTAGCAGTCGCTATAGACTGCATGCACTCACTATTTCTTAGAACAGGTTCATATGCTTTTGGCTTTTGTCACAGAGGCAGACACTCTTGAATAATTACATCGGATAGTAACTGTCCTGCAATGATCTCAAAGAAACGAGGCTTCAAAGGCCTGTTACTCACACAGGCCTCCACACTGCAGAACTGGAAGTGGTGTTAGTACTGCTAGCCTCAGAGCTGCCCACCCACTGCAGCCCCACTCCCACCTTCCAAGGTGAGCCACCATCTCTGGGTGGATTACAAACCGAAAGGCTGCTATTGTACACCACTGCAAGGACATGCTCTTCAGCCCAGAATTTACTTCCTTAACCTTTCTCACATTTAACCTAACATTTTTTCTTACTTTCTACCTTCTTGGTAAGAATAAAATCAACAGCTTCGCTGGCCAGGAGAAAACTGGCAGACTGATAACTGCATAGGTAATACAATAACCCAAACCTCTCTCATTTCCCACTTATGTATTGCAGTAATTATTTGATTTGTTCTGTTTGAGCAAATTAAAGGGACTGCCCAGAAACATCCATCAGACCCTTGTAAATGCCAGTTATGCCTCTTCAGAACTCCAGAATGGAGCATGGGCCTGGCTGATCACTGACAAGGCTGATGGTCAAAGTTAACTGACTTTTGGGAAGCTAGCAGAATTCAAGGTTCATTATTAAGTCCTGTTGGCAAGCCTTAAAACTCAATCATATTTTTCTTTCAAGTCAAATGGTCTCTCTACAGAAATATGTTTTCCCCAGAAATATACTCATTTGTGTCTGTAGCAAAATCCTCATTCAGCACAAGACAACTTTTCTCACCAAATCCTCCATAGCCTTACTTCCTTGTTTTAAGATCTGTTTAAAGAGCATGATCATAATTAACCCGAAGCAATATTAAATGAGATCATAACATTCACACATCAAGCAGAGTTTCTCTTCTCTCACTCACCTCATATTATAATCCAAACTATATAACACTGTTGTTCATTATATTATATATTACCTACTGCTCCCACGTATTTTATGTTCCATACTTGGTTTTAATAACCTACGCACATCTTGTTCACAAAATGGAGTAGTTTATTTTTTTAAACGCCAAAACCATGCAGCTAACAAGCCTTCAAATTATCAAAGCTGCTACGAAGGTCATATTTGCTTTTGTTTTCTTAAAATTTACATATTACATAAATCTTTTGGCATTTTTTTCCTGATCATTCACATTTGACACAAGAAGCATATGACCTTTTAATTCTTATTAATAGTTTATGCTACATCACGTGTACATTCTCCATACTCCTTTCTTACTTACCTGAATTGAGTGAACTTTGTCATCTATTCATAGGCCTTTAAAAGGCTCCAGACCTCCCATGCAATATACTGTGTTTGTTCATGAATTAGTCAGTGCCAGTGTTCTTGCATCATCTGTCTCTGGCTGGCTCTATTTCTTCCGTTCTACTGAGGTCTTGACTTATGAGCAGAATCTCCCGTTATTCTTTCTTGATTGTCACACTTTATTACAATTAATATTAATTATGGGATTCTTGTCCAATATGTAGCTTTCTGGGCATAAAAGATGGTCATGTTGTAATGTTCAGGTTTTTTCTTTGCAAACTTCTATGTAATAAAGCATTCTCCTGTCAGGAGCTGTCAGCACCACATATATCTACTTGATAATAACTGTACAGTAATAGAGTTAGCTAAAGGAGTTGTGTGCAAGCCGACACGAATTCCCATAGAGAAGCCAATCTTGTGCTTATCCATGATTTCCTATGGCTGACATGCAGTTAAACACAAAGTGTTGCAAACAGCCTGCTTGATGAAATGAATAACCTGTTACAGCTTTGAAAGAAATGCTGGCCTAGGATGTTAAACTTCTATTGGAGGCTTAGGTATAATAAGTAGATTCTGACAAATACTGTTCACACAAATGTTTGCAGAATGAGAGTGTTTCATGAATATTAATGAAAACACATTCTCGTGAGCATTCACAATCCACACAGTAAGCGTAGGAGTCTTTGACCCTTCAAGTGCCTTGTCCATGTTAGAGGGACAAATCTGATGTGATCTTAAGCTATTTCATCCCATGGTTGAAGAAGTAGGAACACTATTTAGCTATACAGGTCAAAATCCACAGCAGACCTAACAATAGTCATAGGAAGAAGTGGAGAACAAACTACAGCTGTTAGAAGACAAGCAACAATTAGATATCCTGCACATTCTCATGTAATATCATTGGCTTCAAAGGTAGCCATCAGTTATGGATTACAATCAGATAAACAATAAAGCACCAGACTATCTATTAAGCCTCATGAAAGGGTCACATTTGGACTGGAAAGAATAAAAAAAACCCCAAACCACAGTCTAAAATCAGTTGGTCATTGTGCAGTAACAGCAGATGCAAAAAAACCCACCACACACTGTACTGCAAGGAGAAGGTTGCCAAGACAGGGAAGTTAAGGTAACACAAAATGATGGAGTGTGATGTTATGAAATAGAGAGCATTAGAACTCCCCAAACCTATCATATCACATGGGAGATATTAGAAGAAGTGAGAGTACCAACAAAAAGAGATCGCAAGATGAAGATTCAATTTGGCATGCAGCTGTGAACTAGAAAGAAAGTACGATTAAAATAATTCAAACTGGACACATGGTGAGTATAACTAGGGAAAAACAAGCACTGCTGCCTTGTGTGGTAAGTACAGAGTAATCCTTCACCCTCAGGTAGAACCCAAAATTAAATATGAGAAATTGGAGAGCATCGCAGCCCAATGATGTCTGTTGGCATGGTACTGGCAAGCAGCCAAGTATAAAAATAAAATAAAATCTGTGTTCTCTCAAACTATTTCTAACTACTAGAATGAAACATTAATTCCTTGCTGGAGCAGTATTTGCAGTAAAAGGAGTAATACAGCTAGAGAGCACTAGTCCAAAAGCATACTACTGAGCACATGTAGTTATCAGGACAAATGGAGATCAAGTATAGATGTGCTGGGTTTTACCAGCTGAGCTAAACATGCAATACCCCAAGGGGAAAAAGTAAAGCCGAGCACGTGATATTGACAGTCTGTTGCAGTTGTCATCCTGCCAGCCAAAGGAGCCACCAGATACACAGCAATGATTCCACTTTCCAACTTAACTAACATGGAAGGCCACAGAATATTAGTGGTCTATGTCAAATGCTCAGTTACCCCATCAGCTGTTTTTACCATCAACACCTCCTCTGCTCAAAGGTCAGCACATGTTGATTTTGGTGCTTTGGAGTTATCTATATTCCAATTGTCTTTTTCCTCTTGCTAAAAATACCTTTAAATTGTGTGCTGTTGTTTATGTCACCTGTTTACTTCAGAGGCACAAATATTTTGAGAATTGGGGGAAAAAAGATATCTAATATGGAAAGGAAACTATTTGTGGGTACAGAAAAAGAAAACAAACCAAGTCCTGGACCATAATACTAGTTACAACTTTACTGCCAATGGCTACATTGTAAGATCAGCCAAGACCAGCATTTTTCCCTAATGGGATCAGAAAAATACTGACTTTGTATCTGAATGTGCTGTGCATAAAGTCCCATTTGGATAATAGAACTGATCATCTTTGTTGCATCTATCCTTAACTGAAAACTGCTCAAAGAAAAAATTTCATCCAGAGTGGGTGACAATTCCCTCAACTGAAAGAAATATTCTTACAATTTTTGGTCACATCATGTGATTGAAACAGATTACCAGTAATAAAGAGAAAGCATGGACAAACTCATTAATGGGTTTTTCTACATCAAATAACCCTTTTCTAGACATGATACATGCCCCAGAAGTCCTGCAGGTTCTAATGTGCTTCATAATAGTGAAGTGCAAAGCAAAATGTGTTCCTTTAAATTTGTGCTGACCAGACAGCTTATTTTCAGCACAAAACTAAAATAACAGAATGACCTTGGAATAAGTTTAAAAACAAGTTGTTAATATGTAAAAAAATTTTTGCTAACTTTGACATATAATTGCACCTGCACCTTGACAATGTATTGCCTCAATAGTCAGGTTTCTCAGCTGAAGTTAGTAAGTGACTGTAACTATGGGTCTGAAAGCTTGTTCTCTGCCGGAAACATTACACTTCCAGTACCCTCCAGTAATCTCTCAGGGCGCAAGCAAAAAGGTCAGCATAAAAAGAGATTATCCTTCACAAGAAGAATATGTTTTCCTCTCTCCAAGAATGAGTTTTATTGTTTGTAATCACACCAAAGCTCCTGTCCACAGGGAAAGGAGGAAAGGGTCTAACAGCAGCAAGGAAAGTGATAATAGATTAAAAATAAAGACATTAAAATATATTAGCAAGCCTATGCCATAACATTATGGACACTTTTCAGCACATTTATCAGACTGATCAGTCCCCAAAGTTATATAGTACTTAATTCTTTTGAAATATTATTTTTTTTAAAGCATTGTCCCAACATAATGAAATATCTTCAAAACTTATTTCCGCTGAAATTTACAAAGTATTTCTGTTCCAAATGCCAGAAACCAGGACTCAGTATGCAAACGAACTATTGCAAAGTAAACCCGGGTGTAAACTTAACAGCACACCGGCCTCTCCAGTGTAACTGGAGAATGGAACTTGTGCAGACTCTCCCCCAGCAGGAAGCCTGTTACATCAGGGTTTTTGCAGGGTAAGAGTACGCACTCAGGCAAGTACCGCAGAGTAACTGATGCACTGTAACACACACCCTGCTCGCTCTCTCAATGTTTTATGTGTCCATGTCCATTATAGCACCCTGGCACCTAGTGCAATGAGACAGCCTAACCACCAGCCCGAGCTTCCTTTTGAGGTAAAAATTCATCACTTCTGCATGTATGCCTTGCAACATCTTGCAAAGAAACACACACAGCTTTTGACATTTCTGGGCTTTTGATCAGTCAAAGCAGTTATCTGCTTTAAATTAATTTTCAGTAGTTACATGAATTTTCCAAGTAGGAGACATTATGCAAATATTTAATGTTATTTAGTCACACCTCAAAAATAATATTGTTAAGCAAACTTGAACACAGGTGTGGACTGTATCCTGATCCAGACCTCCCTGCATACGCTTAAGAACAGAACTGTTTTCTATAGCCACTGGATGAATACTGTGATTATGTTGATATCAGCACAGTAATTAAATACCGCGTGTCTTTGAAACCCAGTCTGTGGTGTCTTCTCTTGAGTCATTTGTGACACTCCTCTTTCCCACTGTGCTGTTTAAAAGTTTCCCACAAACATGTTAACTTATCCATTCAAGTGTAAGTTACCTTACCCTACCTATTTGTAGATGCAGGAGGCTACTCATATAAAGTGCTTCCAAAACTTTCTTCTCTCCCCGCTGGATACCCAACAGAGCTAGCATTTCCTTCAAGACCACTTTATCAACAGCTACTAGAAAGGGTATTACTTTCTACCTCACCAAAAATCCAGCTGTACCAGTCAGAAAGCCCCAACCGGTACTGCCTTTGCCCTCCTCAGGTCAAAGCACAGGACTTGCAGTCCAGCAGCAAACTGCCACAGATTTACAGTGGCAAGTAGACACCATGGTTATCTCCGGAGCACCAGGTACATGGCACAAGGACTGTGTTAAGAACATGATGTGGTCAGGAATACATCTGTGCTAATTAAAACCAGTACTGGCACACAGTCCACCAGGAAGCCCGAAGCCAGTGACAGAGCAAGTACCCAGCAGCAGCTCAAAGCAGCACTGAGGGCTGCCCCGGGCTGAAGCCCAGGGTCTGGGCTCAGACCCCCAATGCCCACAACAGTGCCCTAGAGGAGGGGGTACCTCTGCCTCAAACTGCATTTCTCAAAACCAAGCCATTGCCACTCTGAAAGTCTCCCCATCCCCTTAAGAGCACAGTTTTTCCTTTAAGTTAACGCAACTGGACACAGCTATGCCTTCGGAGCCTGCCAAAATTGTTCTGAATCCAAGCAGGACAATATTCCCTTCTGCTATTTGCTTCATGCTGATACACTTCAGCTTGTGCATCCATAGAGACATCTCATCATAAAACTCTCTACATTTATTTCTCAAGACACACAGAAAGCAGCTGAGGGAGAGGAATTTTGTGTTTCAACGCATCTAGTTTTAAAACAAACATACATACATCAACAGAAAATGTTTACGTTGGAAATATGCACAAAACATAATCTGACATTTATCACCTTTTGTATTGATGGGTGGACATTCACTGACCTTCCCTTGACAGCATTTGCCAGGCAATAAAGAATGAAACAAATAGCAGATTTTTTTTAAATCACTTTTCCCCAGACTGTTATGATAGTGAAAGTGATCATGTCTGTTCCCGATTCCAGGCTAATAAATCTTGGTCAGGACTTTAAAAGTTACATTGATATGTGGTCTTTCACGATGTAGTGGTTGCAGCCTGGTTTGAAACAACTAGCTTTCAGGCAATATAGGTACCAACACATAACAAGTATTGAGAGAACTGGACTCATCTGGTGTACCATCCATGCAAGTCCCACCTGCTGAACAAGAGCTGTTGCCTCTTGTACTAGAATCTGAGAAAGCAAGGCACTTAAAGCAGGGACCCTTATTACACAATTGTCCAAGTAGTTTTACATGCACCTAAGTAGTATAAAGCATAATGCAGTTATGTTTTCATCAGATCCAAGCGTGATTTTTTTTTTTAGTTCATGTTCTAAATCTGGCACAACTTGCTACTTTATGTCAGTAAAATACATCACCTTTTTTGTACCGATGTCTGCTTAATTTGCAAATTCAGTAGATACACATGACACTCAAAGTGTAATGAATCATGCATTTTTATAATGAATCCAACGGTGAAGGTAAAAATCACTCTTTGATGTTTCTTCTAACAGCCCAGTTATTCCTGGATACATACATAGTAAGTGTTTATGGATTACTTTCAATTAAACAACATGTTTTAATTCCTATTCTGTTATGAAAGTAAACTCTTTTTAGGCTACAATGTAATAACACATGGCTCAGTACTCCTACTTGAGTAGGTGGAAGTTTAAGCTCCTGATCCCTGGTTTGTAATACTGTTGCTGAAAAACTGCCCCAAACCCAACAAACCATCTTCATTAGGACTGGACAAAGAGGACCAGGGCACAAAAGCGAAAACAAGCACAAAGCTACAAGCATTTTGCTATTTCTCTGCTCATTCTTCCCCACTAGCAGCATCAGAACAAAAAGCAACAGACAACTTGCTAACTTGCACTATTCCACAAATTTCAGCAATAAAAGAAAAATTATTCCACGCTGCTGTTACTGATCACAGACTAGAGATGAAATATCACAGGATACACACAAATGCAGAGAGCAAGGACGAGAATAAGCTACTGCAATGGTTTTGTGGCAGCTTACACCTTTAACATACTTCAATAGCTTACTTGTTTCCTTATTATTGTACAAGTGTCCTTTCTAGCCTGCTCTGCAGCCATGACAGCTTTACAGTTCCCTAGTAGGTCTCTCACATCCCTATGCAGGGCTGAAAGCCTCACTACTGAATTTTTCTAGTCACTCACTGGTTGTTTTGTCTACCCTGTTCTGTCACTTCTTGCTCTATCACCTATGCTGCTGCTGTTTCTCTGTGAGTTGAGGTAGTGAGCAAAGGAGAGAGAAAAGCTGGAAGAAGTTGGGACAATGAATAGAAGCAGCATTGCTCCAGATCCTCCATAACATTATGGGGCAGAATCTTTTGAAGCAGTTTTCCTTCTTTCATGAAAAACATGCTTTAGTACCCATTTTCTTTGGCAGTTTTCTCAGAAATTCATGTGAGCCATTCTGGACAGAGCAATTTGTATTTGCAAGTACAGATGAAAGATATTACCGAATTTCAAATGTGGATTGCAAATTTATGTTCTGATGTACTGTAAGTGACATTTGTTCCACAAATAAACTCCCACTGATTGCAGAAAGCAATAGGGGTCTTTCATACCTGCTATTATGTTGCTACAATTGCTTGCACAGGGATGCAAACACAACTCGGATTTCTCTGGAGTTACTTAAATAATGTATCCTCTAGATGTTAGCATGGAATTAATTCAGTAGACTCTTTACTAGCAGAAAAATACTGGACACCATATTGTAATCTGTGCAACACCTACACTGCGAGATCTACTTTGTTCTGGACACTTGGGACAAGATGCCTAGGCTGTGATTTAATTAAGTTTCCATTTTATTAACTCACTACATGTGGGAATTGTCAGCAAGAGCTTGCACGATGCTGACCCAAGATGCCATCAGCTGTGGAGAACCGCTTCTCACTCACATTCACTACAATGTGTTCCCTACATATTACTTGGACCCTGCCAGAGTCATACGTTGTGAGCTAGTGAAGTAGAGTGGCAAGAGTGCTCGCTCCAGACCTGAGAATTTTTACAGTATGTCTCACCCCTGAAACAGCCTTGGGTTACCTGCTTGTGAGCAAGAGATCACACATGAAACAAGTGTCTCCACTGCCAACGTAGGTGTACTCCTGACTACTACAACAGGTAAAATACTCCACTACTAATCTAGAAGCGAAAGCATCTTTGCAGTGCCAAAGTTGGGAACACCTTACTGAAGGGACAACAGAAAGCCAGACCAGTAGGATTTACCTTCCCTCCCACATGTAGCATACCAACATCCAGGCTGTTCCACACACCCTACAGTACCAAGCCATACATCAAAGAGGAAAACTTGAAAGGGATATTCCTTTCCACATGTTCAAGCACAGTCCCCTACCTGAGCACTGCAGAAGTCACACTGAAAACGAACTCTCAAGTCCTTATCCCAAAGAAGTTTTAATTGCTTTAGATGCACTTACTGCCCAGTAACTGCCCAATTACTGTTCAGCCTAACTCAAAGATCATATAGAAGGTAAGATACTTACAAAACATGTATGTATGTACATATATATATAATCAGATACAGTTTAAGCTATGTCTGAAGTCATTAGAGGTAAATAATGCATGTAGGTGTTCAAAGTAAGTGACTTCAGTTATTCAGTTCCAGCTACCAAAAGCAGTGAGTTTATACTCCAGTCTACTATAATGAAATATATATCAAAAAAGATTTCTAGAAAAAAATAAAGCTTAGGAGTAGTTACCTTCTAATTGGAATAATGACTATAAATGATTAAAAAATTTCTGCGTAACTGCTAAAGGTAAGGCATGCAGTAAATCTCCAGTCCAAATGGCATCTTGTTATGTGGAACTTCAAATCAAGTGGAACAAACAATGGTTAGAGGCATGTTATGTTCCGCATAATGCTCTTTTGTATCTATTGTTTAGCTTATATACAGATCCATCTTGAATCTGGCTAACTAGTAATTAAAGCACTGCAAAATTCAGTTTTGTTTGAGATACTGCTGCAATACACACCAATTCATTTCACATGGTTTTGCAGCAGCCCTATTCTGCTTATTTGACATTTCTTGAAAATAGACATCTTTTATTGTAATTTGAATTTACAAAATACATGAGCTTTACTTCCTGTGGCTTGTACGAGACACTTGTGCTTGAAAAATAGAACCATTTTGATACCCAGAACTGGCTATTTCACAACATATTAATTTCATTCTTTTCCTAGAAAATTCATGTACCAGCACCACTACAGAAGTGTCCATTAACATAGGTCCATTTGTGAATTAATTTGAAAAGCTTTTTGAATTCTGAGTAGAATTTTATGATGAATACTTTACATAGCATGTGCTAATTTTGCAATTAGGACTAAATATTTCTTTTTTTCTTTTAACTAGTTTCAGGGACACTACATACCTACTGAAACAATATGTTGATTTTCCTAAGAGTTACCTAGTTAATGTCCTAGTTTATGACACTACTCTTATTTTGGGGATTCCAAATACATTAGTTAACATCAAAATGTAATTCAAATAAGTCTTGTATCTGAAGTAAACTCTATTGAAAGTATTTTAAGTGTAACAAGTATTTGGGATACTAACAGCCCAATAGGCCCAAATTCAGATGGACATTTTTCTCTCTTGTAAGAGCTGAGTAAAGAAAGCAATTTACAAAATAGTCTTTACTGCTGATCTTTGCAGTTCAAGTACCAAAGTGAAAAGAAAGAGTTCTGGAAAGCACCTTTCTCCCTCTAGTTTAGAAAATAAGAAAATGCAACAAAATCTGAAAAACTTGCAGCTTTGCCCAGGATCTTAGCTTTTTGAATGTATCTGGCTTTTTAAGCTTGTTTCCATGTGCCAGGTTATGCCAATATAATCAAGAACATACAAACAGCACCAGAAGCTTCTGTTATCTAGTCTGACTACAAGGCTGATATAACAGAAACCCAATAGTCTTCCCACTGTGAACACCAATAATGTATCAAATGATCACCAGAAATAGATCTCCAGATCAAGGTTTGTTTACAGAATCAAATGCATTTGATGCAGCCCACACAATCCCATTAATTTCCATGCAGTATCTTTCTTGTATAACTAATAAAATCATCCTTCAGCTTTTCCCATCTGTTCTGTACATTGATCCTCACTTCCCCAGCACTTGCCATTTATTGCAGCATCTCCCCAAAACTTTAATATACCATTAAATACTTAACATCATTCATGATCATATTTTCAGCCATTACACTTGCACATTCCAGTGAAACACAAGCCAGAAACTACTAAACCCAGTCAGATCATTAAGTTATGAAAACAGCATCTCTCCCTGCACTTTCAGACAAACCTGGGATAGAGGAAGAAGTAAGGCAGCACACTAAAAGCTCCCATTACCGCTGCCAGTCTCCTGCCTTCCTCTTCTCTCCAGAAGTTCCCTATGTCTGGCTGCTATGCTGAGAACATACCACATAATTTTTGAGATAACAGAGATAAGAGACAAGATTGGCCAAAACCTACAGGCTAGGGCAAGGTGTTATGCGAGTGTCTTGACAGCCTCCTCATCGTTTATGCAAAGGCAAGCTGAACCCTGCCTGAAAGGGAGGGCAGGTGCTGTGCCAGCCCCATAAAAAGGGCTGCACGCCCTCTCAGTTGTATGAACAGGCTGCCATGATCAGAATGGTACGTACATGCCCAGGGGAGCTGACTCACTCCAAGGTTTCTGTGCAGGTTGAATAAAGGAGTGGAAGACAAGAGGAGAACCTTAGTGGCACTGTCTGGGTGTTGGGGGAGAAGTGCAGGATGTGACCCGGGGTCTGGAGGAGGTATTAAGCTGGATCATCTGCTGACAACCCTTCCAGGGCCCCATGAGAGTTCTAGTAGGAATGATTTTCCTCAGGCTGCAACTACTTGGAGAAAACTATTTTGAAGACACAGTTGGTCGACTCAACTCATCTTACATTCTATGGGCAAAGCTAACCCTACCCATGATTCTTCTGTTTAGCCTAGTTTGAAGTACTGGAGCTATAGCTGTTGGCAGAGACCTCTCCCAACAGGCCATCAGGTGGCCCCGGAACTCCTAAGGCAGAGTTCAGAAGAGTATCAGCCCATAAGCTGAGGTCAAACCTGCCTTTGCAATCAAAGTCTGAAGTAACAAAACACAAAAATAAGCCAAGCTTTGTAAGATTTCCCTTCTCAAGTAACAGCTGGTCCTACAGCCAGTCTGGCTTAAAGACGGCGACAGGAGAAAAAATAAGGAAATCATCTCCCTGCAGCAGGTTGATATTGGGAACACACAACTACTATTGCAAATATTGTCTTCCATTTTCCTCCATTTTTACTGCACTTTATCTGCTCTAGCTGAGAGCTGAGCACATCCAATCTCACCCAATCCAGTTTTCAAAAGACACTTCTATCTTGTTTCTTCTGTATGGCTGAATATCAGCAGCATCAGTAGCACAGAATCTCAAAGCAACTTCAAGTAGCTCCATAGGAATAAAAGTAAAGATTCCTGCCATACCCAACCTGACAGTGTAAGGAAGTTCACCCAAAATTCCTGTTTCAACCCAGCTGTCCCAAGTTCCATGCTTAACAGAATTAAGGACAGCTGACAGATCTAATTAAGCCATCACAGGCATCTTATCTTCATCTTTTACTAGGTCAAAGGAAACTGCCACTTACTTTGTATTATGGTCATATGGACAGAACATAATATAAAATCAGTAGACACATTAGCCTCTGCATGGAGAAACAGTCCCTCCCCCCAGAGGGACTAATTGTCTGATTAGAAGATCCTGTTCTTTTTACTGCTCCTCAATCACAGTGCAAGAAATAAGGCTATTTGAGCTTGAATATAAGCTTCATATGTTTATGTATTGCTGTGCAGGTTATTTATATATTATGCAGCTCGAAAGCTAGCCAAGGTTTAAGCTCATGCTCCTTTGAGGTTAGCTGTAAGGAATTAAAGTTGTTTTGTAATTTAAATTCTTCTCTGCAATAACTATTATAGATGCACCTGTCACAGATAACTGGCCTCATTAAGGGAAACTTAGTCCAGCCAGGACAGCATACATGCAGCCTCCTGCCTTTGGGCCAAGCAAAGGACCTGTGCCACCAAGGGAAGCTGGCCTGGCTACGGAAGAGGAAGGCTGCAAATTGCTACTGAGGAGCAATCGTGAACTGAGACAGGGGCTGAAAGGCTCACACAGGAATTCCAGGGGGAGAACAATGAAAGCTGAATGAGCTGTGAGGAATTCAGCAACAAAAAGCATCTGAGAGACAGGAGCTTCCTCCTCAGACCTTCTAAAAGCACCAGAGGTCATAAGGAGGTGAAGCAACCAAGTACCTATGTATTAATCCTTGAGCAAAATGAAAGCCTGCAATGCAGACACTGTAGTACCTTACATGGCTTCAACAAAGTCTGCTCATAATTTAATTGAAAATAAATATTGGCTAATGAATATGAGATCAAATGTAACCTGAGGCTGGTTGTCAGTCATTCTGGTATGTAGATAAAACAGTGCAGGACTGTGCTTGACCAGAAAGGAGCAACAAGAGCAAGTCTGGCAGCATTTTAGCCTACCTTAAAGTTGTAAGCCATCCTGCACAAATATTATGTCTTTCTATTTTACCAGATGGCTGCTATCATAAAAGGAGTCTTTGGTCCCTGTCACAACTTTTCATCACTGTGTACAAAATACAGCAAATATTTGCATCTTTTAGCATCAGTTACAGATAATTTGCCATCATCTCTGGTGTGTATGGTAACATGATTGGACTGATGAATATTGCTCTATGCCTGAGAAGACCTACCACCAATTTTTCCTGTGTCATATCCCATTCAAATTACAAGCTAAGCTCTTGCACTTCAATAGCATCTGCTCCTCCCCCTTATGTCATTATGAAAGACGCATGTATGTTATTTGGTTCATCTTGCCTTGAACTGGAAAAGATGATTCATTAGGGTCACAGCAATTAAGCTGGCTGTGACACAAACAGATGTCTACACAGCACCAACTTCTACACCATCTTGACCAGGTAAAGAGCTTTTGGCAGACTGCGAATGGTATTACCTGCTGACCAAACACTGCCACTCTGCTGTAGCCACACATGCCGTGGGAAGAAAAGGTTGCACTTCTCTGGGTGAAAATAGTTTCCCATTGAAAAAAAAAACCACAAAAAAACAAACCAAAACAAAAAAAACACAAAACCAAACATTCCTGCATTAGCAATATGGATACTAAAACTAAATTAATATGTATATACACATTATTGCAAGGCTGAAGTTTATTTTCTTCCTGTGTACAGAATTGTAGGCCAATAATGTGAACCAGATAGCATCACGCCCACTGCTACAGCTCTGCAAAAGTAGGTGGTGTTGGTGATAATGGATGGCAGAATCACACTAAACATTGTAATCATGCTCCCAGAATTGCAGTACCTGAGAAGTGCAGTTAACACCAAGAATATCTTGTCAAGAAGATGCCAGCAAATTTAACAAGTATGGAACTTCAAAACTTTACTTTTTCAAAAGCAGAGTACTGAACCACCACAAAACCACTGGCAGGGCAAATTTTATAACTGCCAGAATGTTTCTTTAAACAGGTAATAATTAAAGTGTAGAACTAACAGCTGCTGTAACACTGATATGCCCAATATGAGGCTAGTTTCTGGTGTTAAGAATACATCACTCATCTCATACAGTACAACTAGTAAGCACTGACTGAGATTCACCTGTTCATGCAGACTATTACCACACAAAACTCAATCATCAGCTTGTATTTAAGTAATTAAAAGCTTGTGTTTAAGCTTTCTAGTTGCCAGAATTAACAGAGATCTTAAGCAGTCCCCACTAAGATCAAATTAAAGCAGTCTACAACACTCAACAGAAGTCCTTCAAGTGTTCCTCGTGACTCTAATGTCTAAATCTTGCAGCTGCTGCTCACATCCAAAAGGACAGAAGGCAGCAAGTTTAGAAATAAAGACATAAAAGTAATTCCTTCTGTATCATTTACATTCTCCTAGGAGGAAGCCCAGGGAACTGGAAAGTTCCTCAGCTTGCTGCAGAGCTAACTAACCTGGCTGATGAAAACTCCTCACTCATTCATGAGCCTGCAGATTCATACATCTGCATATGTCAAATTCTGGAAAAGACACTTCAAATTTGTTCATCCATTCTAAATATCACCTCTCACCACAAACAAGCATCCAGTACTTTTTACTGTTACTGATAGGCAAGGCTACTACCATACACCCAAGCGTGATTTGAGTCACTCCTCATTTAAACTTGTTGCACTGAATACAGACACGAGCACTGCTGCACCATAGTGGCAGACCAGAGATGACTACAAACACCACAGACTTGCAGCATGTGCTAATGCAGTACACAGTCAGGTTTTCCAAATACAATGTTTTGCAGGATTTAGGGATTTTCTGTGATACAGTCCTGCCGCAATAGCTCAGCACTGCTGGATGTTCTGTCAAGCGCTATCCTAAGAAGTCCAGATTAGACTCTGATGGCACACATTAAACATATTGTTTCTTGAAATATCTTAAAGACGAAGTTAAATATCTGCTTCTAGTCCTCCTATAAAACACAGTCCTTATCTATTAAGAAAGGAAACAAACCGCTCTAAGTAATCACCAACCCTTTTTACGTGTTCTTAGTTCTGCACATGAAAAAAGTCATTCAGGCAAGTCCGAGACATGCAAATATGCTCCCTGCTTGTCATCTCCCTGCTTCACTCTTTAATGCTCAAGCTTCGCCAGACACTTGCTCTGTATTCCCTTTTAAGTTTTTATGGCCTTTAGAATTCAAACACTGAAACCAAGATTAAGACCTAAGCAAAGAACACCAACTTCTCTCCCCATGCTTACTAGATTCTCATTGAAAATGTATTTCTTAATTTTGTCTTGTGTCTACTTTTGTTCCTAATTAGGCCCTCCTAATGTGAGTATATCATGCTCTTTTCCTAAGGTTAAATGCTAAAAATAAATATTTGGTTTGATTGCTATTTAAAATTGTTTTGCGTGAAAAACAGTAGAAATAGATATTATAGTAACAAAGGAAGATGCTGTGACAGCAGGAGATAAAATATAACAAGAAATTCAATGCATCTGTTCACTTTACAATTCAGAAACCTAAACAGACAACTGTACATCATCTGCAACTGCGCAGAAGAAAGCTGTTTTACAGTCAAGTATTTAAGTAAACAGACATTATTCTTGATCTAGCATATTAAATACAGAACGCTGAAAGATAGAAGTTGCACCCAGAGGTACCATAATTGTCTTTTACATCAGATGTGGTACTCAAACCCTTAATTGCACTGTGCAGCCTTCAATCACATGAACTGAAGATGCCATGGGTAGCAGCTGCAGGTGGTTATTCCCACAACCGGCCCACAGAGATGAACAGAAATTTCTTGCCCAGTACCGACAGCCCTTCTTTAGGCAACAGAGTGGGCACACACCTCTGCTTTGCAGTTTCTATATTACATTGTAACATTCAATTATACTATAGCAGAGGTAGAACATTCTGAGCATGCAACATGGCCTAAATCCCATGAAACAGTAATGCTGATATTTTATAACCTGTGAAGCAGTACACAACAGTTACAGTAATGCCTCTTTCAGGAATAGGAATGGAAGAAAGCAGGAATATATTCCTGGGCAATAAGTGAACCTCTTTGACAACTGACTTGCCTGTTAGCACAACACCGGGAAAAACAAGTTCACGTGCTGCTTGGTGAGCCTCAGAGGGGACACGGCTCCAGCCCTGCGCTGAGGGTGCGAGTTCATGGCATCGAGGAAGCAAGGGCTGGACCCAGCCACTTGAACTCAGAGCCATTTTTGTGCCATTGCTCTCAAAAGCCTAACTAAGCTTCATGGAAGTTAAGACCCAGATCCCAGCTTTAGGCTTCAAGCCACCTTCTCACACCTGCATCAGAGCATGGTGAGGGCAAGCTGCTCTCCCAGGGGTCCAGACCAGCAGGGTCCACAGCTAAGCACAGATATAGCTGTGGCTGAGCCACAGAGAGATATACCTCCAACAGAGCCCAAACAAGAAGCAAAACACCCGGGCTGAGCTTATATGGCCCCAGGGCCATGTGCAGAATGTGGGGAGGCCCCAGGTAAGGCTCATCAGGACAATTAAGGGCTGTTAGGTGCCTGATGGAGAGCTATGTCCCATCCAGCAAAGCATCAGCTGTGATCGTACCATCCCGTACCCAGGGAGAAGGTACACGATGTTTCTAAAATCCCTAGTTCTCATTTCTGCCAAATCAGGTCAGAGTTTCATTGTTGACAGACATTTCCATAGCAGACTATGCACTTTCCTACAGTACTTTCAGCTTGCTTAAGGGTTCACTGCCCTTCATATTTTGGCATCCTAAAGTGAACAAACACCAAACTGAGTAGTAGTTGAGTACTGGGACTCAGTCTTTTGTGTGCATCTAAAATGACTTTGTAAGCCAGATCTCACTTTGTTTGAAGTGATTCCCTCTTCTCCAAATCTCTTTGGGAGTTACAAGCTTTCTGCCTTTGAGCCAGCTGAATTCATGGGTACACACCTAATTTTGCATGTTGCCCATCAAAGTTTCTTGCTTGTCCATGGCACACCAGGTTACACGTGCACAGCCAGCCATTTCAGGCGCCTGCCTGGCTCAGAACCTGGCTCACAGCCGGGCCTAGCCCGAGCACCCACTAATTGCCTAAGAAGAAAGTAGGTTGCAAACGAAAGCGTGACAGGCACCGTCACACAGGGTGATGAGAAGGAACTGTGGCAGTAGAGAAAGCACAAGGAAATAAATGCGGATAATTGGAATGATTTAATTTGCTAATGTTGCATAAGAGGCGTAATTAGTTCAGTAACAGTGAGAGAAGCAGAGGAATCAGACTAGTAATCACAAATAATTACGTGCCAATTACACATAGTAAGGGGGTTTTGTTGTTATTGAATGGTCAGAATTTGGGAGCTAGACCAAATAACAGATCTCACATTCTCTGTTTCAGTCACTTTTTCTTTCCTACAGCAGCAAAGCTGCTCTACCTTTTCTCTGGTAAAAAAAGAAAAAAGAAAAACCAAGAAAAAACAAGATGTGATGTGCATCCAAATTGGACAGTGTTCTTATCAAGAAAGATAGACTTCTAGCGTCTTTCCAAAGCTCCCTTTCTGTAGCCAAAATCTTTGTCTTGTCCACACTGTCAATACCATCTGCCAGCAGCCTCCTCAGCTCATAAGCCATCTGCCAGCTATTGACCTAGAGCTTTGCCTGCTCTCACTGCCATGCTTGCCTAAGCTTCTGCATTTCCAGATCTCTCACTATCCTCCTACCCCGCTCTCACACATCCTCCCAGAAGAACTGATCCAGACAAATATTACTAAGCCAACAAGAATGGAAGGAGTTGAATACTGATTGTCTCTCCTGTGTAAAAACCTCTCTTTTTATTTTTTTCTCATTATTTCCTAGATAGAATAAAATATGGACTATTCACTTTGAGTTGTTCTGCAATAACAAGTTAATACAGTACTAGAATGATTCACTATTCAACAACGAAGCATGAATGAGTTGATTTAAATAGATTCTTTCTTCTCAATTACAAAACTAAAATAAAAATCAAGAAAATGGAGACCTATATTTTATTACTGTACTGTGTGACGCTGATCACAGATTTGCCCTCGTATCTGACAGTGTTTAGCTGAGTGAAACTATAATTGCCTTGGATTCTAAGTAGTTGGACATTTTTACTTTAGTTTACTACCATTAAATAAAGTTATTATAACAAACTAAGAAAATACTGTATATAAAGTAGTAGTACAATGCTGCTGCCAGCACCACTGGAGTTTGAAATTCACATCTACTGATTTTGCCCAAATCTGAAATAATATATTTAGGAATATGTTAACAGTTTTCGTGTCTTTCAAGTTTGCACAGAAGAGAAAGGTGTCCATGACAGTCTCCCCTTCGATTCCCACACATCCATAACAGCATTTAATGAAATTCATTATATTTTGCTCCAATGGAAGAAGGGCAGTCTTTCAATTGCAGATAATACACTACTACTCTGAAAGTCAGTATCTGGAAATCCAGATCGTTATTATTTTTCCTAATGTAAGAAAGTACTGAGTAACCCTTTTCTCAGAAATCTTTCAGAGTATAAACCACAGCCGACTCCAGCAGATAACATCACCATTCCCACAGAAACCAGTTCATTGGATTGGTTCAGAAGCAGCCCTTCTAATACTAGTTTTCCTTGCTGTAGTTCTCTTGCAACTAACTTCTAAACAAGGTTTTAACATTTAAAGCGTATGGTGTTCTTACCCTTTACTGAGACACAGCTTTAGGCAGCATTTATGTTGTCTCCAGCATTGTTTGTAGCACATCAACTCTTGAAGGTTTTGAACAAAGGTGTTATAGTCATTTTTCTTAGGAACAGGGACAAACCTAAGAATAACATGGCACAACTGAAAAAAAACTATTTTGCTAGCAGGAATATTAGAAAATTATTTAGTCCCTGATCATGAGCCTGCACAAAGATATTATCTACTCAAATGCATAAAGGAGCATGCTGCTGATATAACCTCATATGGGTACACATCCCTAAATCTTTCAGTAAAATTAATTGGACCAGTATAACATACAATCTATTTCTTTCGTACATTTACCTCAGTTGTGTAACTTTCCGAGAATATGTTTGTTATATGTTTCCTTGTTGAACTGCACAGATGAAGCTGTTTTGTTAACATGGGATGGGGGCAGAGGAATATTGCTGCTTCTTGAGGTAGGTGACAAAGCAGGGACACAGCCCATGCCTGCTGTGTTGCATCGCAGTGAGGGGGTTGCAGCTGACTCTCTCCTTCCTGCATGGTGCTGCAGCTTCTTTTCTGTCCTGGAAACTCATGACACAGTTAACCAGGTCTGGGCTGTGCACTCGAGGAGCTGCAGTGCTGTGCAGAGGAATCTCATGGGGAACAGAAGCTTTTCTGCCCCTTCTAAATTTGTCTGCACACTTGCGTATTGCATTGATACCATGTGGTCTTTCCTGCATTCATGGAGCCTGAAGACTACCTCCTTTCTCCTGGAAAAGATGCCTGATTTGGGATATTTCAGATAGATAAAAACAGGTAATAAATCTAGGAAAGGTGATGTAAGGCTGTGGGGGTAACACAACTTTAAGAGCCCCGTGCCCATCTGCTAGCCTCCCAGTGCCATGTCCCTGTGCACTCAGGGCACCAGGAATCGCTCCCCTTGCGTGTTCCCATCCCAAGGAGCCATCTTCCCTGTATCTCTTTCACGCCTCTACAAAGGCACATCCATGCTGCATGTCCACAAAATACCTCTAACCATTCCCTCACCAACCTCTCCCTCCCCATCAGAGCTGCACAACACCCCTCTGGGCTGCCTGATTCGCAGCGATGCCGTGTCAGGTAACTGTTGCCTGAGCTAAAGGTTTGCTTCCCTCATTTTATTAAGTAAAACGGAGGGAATCAGTTTCACTGGGGCTTTATGTGAGCTTTTTGGGAACTTGTATTTGTAGGTTTCCCAGAATATGCTTGCTTAAAAAAATGGTTCTGATTTCTACCCCACATTCCCCCTTCATGTAAAAATGTTCCATGTTGAATTCTTTCCCAGTATTTCCTCTGGGGAGGTGCTGACATGTCAGCCTGGTAAGCTTTATGCCATTCTGTTTGCAAAACTGTTGTGATGCTTGTAATTTTTTTCTTATGTATTTTCCTTTAGAGATTACTTGCTGCTTCTCCCTTTGTCTGATACAAGGGAATACTTACTTAGGTCCTGCAAATTCCCTGGGAGAACCAAGAAAGCAGAATTAGAGGGACAGAAGCCTCATTCACAACACTGAAGAGAACCAGAAAGTCCCTTGGCCCTTTCCTGCTCTGCAGCAGGAGCTCTGGTTCAGTTGGTTTGTGTGCTGTTTCAGCCGCTGGGAAGTGTACGAACAAATCATGACCCTGCGTTCAACAGATTTTTATCCCATACCTCTCCCCTTAGTCCTGTGGCAAGTCACAAGCATGTCCTTGGTTTGCAGAGAAACTTGTGATCCCTCTGCAGTGAGTATGTTGCTTTTATTTCCCTAAGGATCACAACTATGACCTTTATGTTGCTTTTGGGTGCATGAAATGCTTCAGGCATTCGACCCCAAGTCAGCTCGGATAATGGAACTCAGATATTGAAAAGGAATGAAAACCCAAATTATGCAAATCCACTGCACCGAGTAATTCACAATTGCCATTCCTGTAGCCCCATTGGCAGTTGCAGTTTTCCTGAGTGTAGGGGAGGAGGAACAGATTTAATTAGAGGAGGCTTCCATTCTCAAAGTACCTATGTTTGTAGAAGGCAGGCAGTGTGATCTAATGCATGAGGAACTGCAGGGGAACCCGGGAGATCTTATGTACCTCAGTTTCCCATCTGTAAAATAATGATAACGTTTTACTAAAGAAGTCAATGTTGACCTGATTTATCTGCTGCTAAGGGAGTTATACAACAACCAGGTACTTGTATATTTGATTGTTCCATTTAGGGAACCAAAACAAGTAACATTTCGTACCATTTAATAATTGAAATTTGTTTTCATCATGAAAACTACTTGAAAGGCTCTTCTTCTGTTATAAAATAGCAGCATATACAAGTTTTCTCCGTATCTTAATTTAATACGGACAATTTCTTTACTACTTCATTGTAAAGATTAAGGGAAATAATCTATAAAGCATGTCAGACTCTGCCTAGGCACTTTCCTTTGCCCACCATAACTTTCTGTGTGTCATTCAACATACCATTCAGGATTCAATGTACACATAGAGAAGGGAATCCGTGCCTTAATGAATTAAGGAGTTTTAGGGCTTTTTAATACGCTATTGAAGCTTGCAGTTTGAGACATGAAAGCCTACAGGTTATTAAACTCTACATTAGTTTTGCAAAAAGTGTTATTCACACAGGCAAAAGATTTTTTCAAAGGGTATTACAACAGCCATTTCTACCCACCATCATCTGTGGGTCAGCATATTAGCTCTTCACTCATACATTTTCCAAAACCTTTGGAAGCCTTTACTTCCATCCTTGTTTCACTGGGTGTTTGAACATGGAAAAATACAGTGCCTTTGCGCCAAACTCCCAATGATTTCCAAAAAGTTCCAAAAATACTCCTCAAAACACTTCAGAGTACAGGCGTAACTAAAATAAGATACAGACCTGGTGTAATATGAAGTGGTTGCCAGTTAGTTTCAGAGAAACAGCCTTAGTCACTTCACAAAGTTTCCCCTGCTTAGTGAGAGATTTTGCTTTTCCACTAAGGACCGCAAGACCTAACGAAGCAAGGTTTCACTGCTAGCTCCAGCTTTGGCCTTGTAAGGGGCACACACACTGAATTTCAACAGAAGCCTTTATCTCCACTCTCAGTGGTTCTTCTTTAAGGAGCAGAAGCAGTCTCCTTCCAACATTCACTTAGCTAACATCTACCTGGAACTTTACAGGAAAAAGATAGGCATATGAGGCTTTAGAGTGACATGTCACACATTTCCTTCACATACAACAAAGGAAGTGTTTATAGAGCACTTGAGGTCAGACAAAAAAGTTGCAGTCAGAATATCTAGTGTTAAATCCTAGAGTTAAGCAAATAGGTCTCCAGGAAATTTGATGCAAGCCATGTGATACAGAAATGCAAGTAAGTGAAAGGAATATCTTTCTTTTTTGCCAAAATGCAATCAAAACTATAAAAATAAGAAATGGTAAAATGATTTCTGATTCTGTCGACATAGGACCGGAAGCAGCAGGAAGCCAAGTGATGCATGCAAACTGCTGCTCAGTGACAGATCCCGCACCATCCCCTTCTGTGCCCCAAAACAGTAAGGGACAGACGCACTCCCAAATCAGATGTTGGCACAGGCAGGCTGGGTTTATCAAGCACAGAGAGGCTTACAGAGAAAAAGGACTGAGAGAAAATAATACTAACTTGAGGCCAAATTTGAAGATTTGATTCAAGTGAGAATAGATTCCCTCTTCAGAAAAAAGAGACAAAAGAAGTGCTCTTCTGTAATTTTACACTTTTTGCTTGGTAAGTCTCTTCTTTTCTGAGAAACAAGTCTACGTGACAGCTGCCTAAACAAAGAAGTTGGAACCAAGAAAATAATGTGATGGTATTGGCCCCTTGTAGCAAAATAACCACAAGCTGCTGGCTATTTCTATTGGTTTCTTCATTCTTAAAACAGATTTAATACTATTTTTAGGGAATAAAAAGTTAGGGTATGAATTATGAAGTGTTAATAACAGAAATTCCCTGCTCAGTATATTTACTTTGATTTTCAGCTCTCAGGTAAATCATACATGTTGCTTTCGTGACACAATAGCTGGTTAGCACTTTTGGCGCAACTCTTCACTGAAAACCAACAGTTGGTTCCCACATGTACTTTTATATGAATCTAAAATTATCTTTCTGCAAATATTCTTCCTAGTAAACCTGCTCACCAGCATGCTCACAAAAAGATAATATGAGCTGTGGGAGTATTGTGATAAATTCATTTCAATATCTGAATTGGGATCCAAAATAAAATAAAAAGGGCAAACCAGATTTATTACATCCACTGTGAACAAAGTCATCTGACGGAATAACAGCTTTGTGTTTATTCAAACATAACTAAACCCATTATTCTTCAAATGTCAACAAAATCTTAAGAATAGTTCTCTGCTCCATGGGGTACCATGCACAGAAGTTTTCATTTTAACTCTAAAAGCAAGAGTGGTATATGATAGAAATCATCTGGTAGGGCCACAGTTACCATGACAAAATTGAACTGGGCATGGAGAGATTTTATCATTTAACAAATGTTCACATTTAACATTTAACAAATATTCTATCAAGACCTCTACAGGCCCCAAACTGATCTGTTAAAATAAGATGTTAACAGATACCATTTCTTGTATCTTTTTACCTTCCTCCACTTTTCCTCCAGCTGTTTCAGACAAGCGCCGTGATTGTAGCCTTCTGTCCAAAACAAAATCCTACCCTTGCAAGGTTAAACTAAAAAAGCAGGCTAAACAAAACACGCCTTCAGCTCTTTCCCCAGGCTTTTTGTGTTCTTTCCACCTTCCTGCTAAGGTCTCACTTTTAGTATGTGAACAGTATCCTCTTCTCCAGGCCTCAAACTGGGAGTCTTTCGTGGGCCTTTGAATGTCTACTTTTCTGTTTCACTCTTTCTCTGGCACGTTCATTAGACAGCTTCCATATAGATGTAACTTTTCCCTGGAAAGTAATATGGAGCAATTCCCACCATGATCCTTCATCTTTCATCCTTCTCCTTTAGCTGTATTATGACCTTTTGTCCTACAACTCCCACCCACTTCCAGCATCTAACTTTGATTCCTTCCCAGTCACCAGGGCCACCTTAAAAAATATCCACTGTCAAAATTGCTTTACTCTGAAGGCAGGTCAAAGCTAATAAAACTAACTGTCCTTTCAAGTTTCTAAAATCTTGATGCATTCAGCAGGGTGAGAGTCGTTCAGATCTTTAGCTTTAAAGCAATATTATTTCTCAAAAGATGGCAACTGTAAAATATATGTCTGCAAGGCCAAAAGAAGTAGTGGGAGTGATTAAGGTATTAATCTGCATCCAGATAAATACTCTAACTTGCCTCCAAAGAAGTAGTATGCAAAAGCTACTACACAAAGCAGCATCTTGAATAGCTTTCAAAAATAGTAGAGAATAAAAGAAGATTTTTCCTGAGGAGTAGGAAGGGAGCAAGCTTCTGGAAGTCAGTGCATCCACAAAGGGCAATAAGTGAAGAAGGTGTTGCAAGAACAACAAACAGCTAAGAATCTAAGAGCATTTGAAAAGGAAAGACTTTTGATATGTTTGTTGCCCATGTCTCCACCCATCACATAATCTCTAATCATTAATATAATGAAACTCTCTGCTGTTTCAAGCAGCTGACTACTCAAGTTGGCCAAAAGGGAGAAGTCTATATGAGCAGACAGTAGGAAAGAGAGATTACCAAGAATTTATGATATGGTAATTCTGTTTCTCTGAGTCACAGCAATGAATCTACATTTTTAGATCGAGCACTCATTGTATGTCTTATGCTCAAAATATGTCAGGTTGGAACACTCAAAATATATAAATTAAAAGCCATAAAGTGACATTGCTGATTTAAGAACCTGAGGGCCAAAACTGTGCTGTCATAAAAAAAAAACCCACCACTACTTACTATCTTCAAATGTGAAATTGAGATAGAGATATATTTATATAGTCATTTAATGTAAACTTTCCTTGAATCAGCTGTAGTAATCAACTGGAGTAATATACAAATGGATTTAAAAATGTGCATGAAACAAGGCTGCAAGAAAGTGAAAGAGAACATTATAAAGGTTGAGTAAAAGAAAACTTCCAAAAAAGATGACTATGGTCATTGGGTCTAAATAGCATAGGGCATCAATAGTCTGATGGGAAGAGCACAAGAATGAGGCTCAGGAGATGGGGTTGTATTTTGTCCTTTGTTTCCTTTTCTTCAGTGAGGTCATGTCATGTCTCAATGCCTCAGCTTCCCCACAGAGAAAATAAGGACAGTGAAACTCTTACTGAAGTATTTAGAAATGGGAGAGCTTGGCATTATGACTTATGCAATGCCTCCAGCTCATCCAGGAACAGATCTTCTGAATTGGTCAAAGAGGCAAGGAAAAGGTCAAAGAAAAAAAAAAAAGCCCTCCTGGATCACTGAATCCTAGAGCTGGAAAGCAGATCACTACGGTAACTCAAAAGAGGTTAATGACAATGCTTGTTTCTCTCAGCCTCTGTTGGTGGGTTTATTATTGTTGTTGTTGTTGTTGTTGTTCTGATGTGTCATAAGCAGCTATATGCATCAGAAACTAGTTTGATGGAATTTGCTTTCCTGGCTTCCAGTGGAACCATTAGCCAGCACTCTACCCAGACCGCTAGGATCATGCAGGAACTTGGAGGGGATTGTTGTTCCTATTTATCAGTGGCCAAAGTCCCAGCCACTTCAGTGGGAGGATTTGTCTCTTGGCAGTAGAAATTTTATTTCTCTAATTAGCCTGCTAGTAAAAAAAAGACTCCAATCAAATGTGAATATACAGATACATCCAAACCAGATGCTTTCAAGGCTCTCTGTTCATCAAAAAATTCACTGCTACTTTTAAAAGATTCATCATTGTTTTCAGAGCTGAGCAAATAATTCATGAGTACCTTATTCACTAAATTCAGCCTACTTTGGTTCAAAGATTATCAATGTGAAGATCATGATTTCCTCAAATGTATTCATCTTGAATGCAATGAATATGTTAGCACATACTTTGCTCTGTGGATCCTGATAATCTGACTGTAAACTGTATTCTTTGCTGTGATTTGTCAAAGTAATCAGATGGCACTTAGTGTTTGATCAGTGAGTGTGAAGGTACTGCCAAACAACCAAGATCGTTTCCATATTTGTGTCCATAACACTGTAACAATCTGATAACTCAGAAGCTGGAACATGAAAAGTAAAAATGGCATCAAAATGGAAAACAAATTTATTTTAAAACTGATACACTTTACAGAGATGTAAAGTGTATGGCTCAGAAGGAAAAGTTACATACAAATTTCAGACACCTTTTCTGATCTCCAAATTTAGTCAAGGTAGGTATTGAGGGCAGTATGCTTTTTTTTTACTCTACTACAACTGTAAAACTACTTATCTCTAATTTAGAAAGCTCAGAGGGGCAAAGGGGGTCTCCTATCTGTGGCTATGCAAATCTTCAACTTAACTATGCTGTACTTCTACAACAAACTTTAATACCTTTTCCAGATCTAGTCTTTCATTAGTTTAATTGAGCATGTTTTAATTCAGGTGTTACAGCTCCCATGAAGAAGCTATGATCCAGAGACCAAAAAGAACTATTTTTATAGCTCTTAAAGAAAGGCTATAGTAAAATCAGTGTAAAATCCCTAAAAAAACTATAGTCATAGAACTACCCCTTTTATTATACACTTCTAAGTCTTTAAATAGAAAAAAAGAACAGATGCCAAAGCAGAGCCATATGTTTGAATTGTAGCTGTATACAAGCATGATTTTATTTTTTCTGACAGAAAATCTATAACTTGAGTGGGAAGTTAAGTGGAATCCTCAATGCCATATTTCTGGCTAAAGAAATAAACTCCCTATAGAACATGTCAAAGTCTGAGCTGAGAGACTGAGACATTTTGATAACAATTCAATACTTGTCTCAAAACATCCAATTGCTTTGAAGTAATTGGTGGGAGGAGACAAGCTATTAATATTGGATTTATTTGGTGGAGTTTGTGTCTTACACTATAACCAACCACTATCTCCCCTTTAAATTGCTGGCAGGTAACATGCATTTAAATCAGTAACTGGAATCCAAACTACCCTACTACTGCAATAGCCCAATATGCCTCTTGCTTATTATTTTTTAAAAAATAATGTAGATGGTGGGAAAGAAAATGGTTAATTAGACCTCAACTGACCCTGAAAGTTCCAGTCCTGGCTGCAAAAAACATGTTTTTCTGTAAACTCTTATTTTACTAGATCAACTTGAAAGATGTTATAATGAACACACTCATGCCTACGGTGAACAAATGTCACTCTGGTGCGAAGGGATGCAGCAACCTCCCTGCCGCATTCTATGTCTCTACACTTAAATTCTGTATCTTTAAATCTGAGCACTCCACATGCAATTTGTGCAGCCCAGTCCAGAGATTGTTTTCTGGGAGTACAACAAACCCACAATTAGCCAAAGGGAAAGGTCTGATGTAAGTTGATGGATAAAAAGATTGTATGTGTGTGTAGGTGGGGAAGAATAGGGGATCTTATTTTGAACTTATTTGAACTCAATTTCCATATCCCAAACCAAAAGACTTAATTTAAGACTGAAAAGGGTGGAGACCTTCCTGAGTATCTGCCTGGAAATGTTACCAAAACACAGCCTTCTGCCTTCAGGTGTCTAGTTCAAATTCAGGTCACACCACAAAGAAGAGTTATTTCCATGTGAGAGCTATTCAGCAGCTTCTGAGTTGCATGGATCAATCTAGTTTCTGCTGGGCAGATAGGGAGAATGAAAAAAAAGCCACTCAAAACAATCATCCTCCAGACTGGCAGCCCCACCAGAGGCCCCATCAGCTGAATGGAGAGGAAGCATTACCTGTTTGTGCTTTTGCTAAGGTCTTCTTCAGGACAGGCTACTGCAGGTTTGTGCTACAGTTATGATGCTCTACTTGTTATGGACACAGCCAGCCGGCCTGATTTGCTTCTGCTCAGTCAGCTGCAAAACTGGAAAGAGTTCCTCTGGTTTCAGCTCTGTGTATGCGCTAACAGGCTGGTGGATGTTTGGAGGCAAGAGGAAGGGGCTGGGTTTGGTACCACCTTCCATTTCTTTTGAGTTGACCGGGTGCTCATCTCACCGCTGGCTTTTGTAGCCCCTTTTAGCTACGGATCCCTGATCTAGAGCCAGGAGTCTTCTAGAAGTGGGAACATTGCAGGAAAACACTGCTTGCACATGAAAAATAGCCACAAATGAAACACAGGAAGATTCATTCAGAAAATATTTTCAGAAGATTAAGGGAATGGACGCGCAAATGAGAAGGTAAAGCTTGATGCATAAACCAGGAGCAAATACCACTGCACCAGCTGTGTTTATTTGAAACTGTAAGAAATGAGCAAGCTGTACATTGAACAGTCCGTCTGACAGATTAACAAATTCAGCACGGATTTGTCCAGAGTTAAATCTGTCACTGGTACGATGGTGCTGAACTGCTTTTAGGGGTTCATAGCTTTTTGAAACTGGGACAGCTTGACATGGAAAAGTGAACGCGTAGTAAGGGTTTAGACCAAATTGTTTTTGTGAAGTGTCATTTATGCAAAGATCTGATTAAAAAAGAAAGAGTAAGAAGAATAGAACAGAAGAAAACATCCTGTATGATTCAGTAACAGTTCTGATGTAATGCTGGGTTAAAAACAACCCACATAAATCAGGACCTTGCTGAAACCTATCAACATCCATATTATTGAAGACTAAGAGAATAATCCATTTTTAAAAAAATGAGAGTTTTTCCTACTGATTTACCGAAAGGCATCTACTGTTGTAGTGGTGTTAGAACTGTGTCAGCTCCATCAACTTCTCAACACACTGCATCTGATCTCAGGTACTTGGACAATATAATTAATGACGGGCTGCAAGTCAGAATTGTTGCCAAGGATGCAATCCGAAGAATTATGAAACATCCAGGAGGTTATTGCTCACAGACAGCATAAATTTATGGTATAATATATGAGAGAAAGAAGCAGAGGGTATTGCAGTTGCAGAAAGATGAGCTCTTTAACTAAAGAAAGCAAATGGTGTTTTCTGCTTTTGCTGTTGATCATTCTTAAACTGTTTAAATTAGTGTAATGACTAGAGGGTCTCTGACCTGGAAGAACAAGGGAAATTCTCTGTCAACATGAGTGATTACCTAAGCATACAGACAATAACAAGAGATATGCACACACAGTTGAAGCTAGAAATCAGGTTTTATAAGCCTTGTACAACTGACAGCAACAATCAAAGGTTAGTAAACAGGGGAAAACAGTATCAAGGAAGCATACAGCAGCTGCTATCTGCTATTACGCAGTGCTCAGCAGGACACCTTGTCTTCAGGTGATTTCAAAACACTGATGGTAATTCTTCCTGGGCTAGTAGACCTTATCAGCAAGATTTGGAAAGGACAGTTACAGACATGTCACTGGGCATAGTAGCCTCAACGTTTCATGTTATGAGCCAGACATAAAGCTGTGAAATTAAGTAATTCAGATTTGACTGTACTGACATGGCGGGAGGAATGAGCGCTCCCTACCCAGCCAGGGCAGCCCTGTCTGAGGTCACTGTAACATATCAACTCCCTGGAACGAGTACCCCAGATCTTTTCACTAGAACAAGAAGTGCATTTTAGAAAGGGAAATCTTGAAACTGCTGCTTATTCAGATCCAGAACACCGGTAAAATCAAGCAGATATCCAGCAGGCTATTGCACATTACTGGGAATCTCTGTATTTAAACTTTTGTGCTTTCTCTGCTTCAGTGCAGGTTTTAAGTGTTAGTGATAAAGGTACAATATGCATGGCAGGGTGCCCTTTTCTTGAAACTGCACATTGGCTACGAAGGTGAAAGTCATCCAGATCTTCCATGCCTGCAGTATCACAGCAGCCCATCTCACTGTGGTGCGAGGCTGTGCCCTCTTAGGCAGAAGGTGTTAAGGAGCGCTTTGGGAAGCAAAAGTTAGAGGGAGAGAAGCAACCATTTGTTTCACTGTTTTGTCCCTCTTACAAGCCCAGAACTGAGGACTGCGGGTGGTAGGAGGCAGTGCAGGGTCCTGTTGCAAACCAGAGGCTGTCTGAAGCAGCCCCTTCGCTCAGAAAGTGCATAGGTTTGGCCGTGGTCGGCCCTGTCATACTGCGGTGCCCTTCCTTCTCTCCCCTGCTGCAGCACAGAGGCAGGCACAGGTCCCTGTCCTCGGGGAGGTTTGCTCTCTGACACAATGACACCGGAGCATGGCAAGTGTGACGCCATCGCCTTTCACGTGGTGACAGACTCACAGAATCATAGAATCGTTTAGGTTCCAAAAGACCTTTAAGATCCTCCAGTCCAACATTAACCTAGCACCGCCAAGTTCACCACTCAGCCATGTCCCTAAGCACCACGTCTACACATCTTTTAAATACCTCCAGGGATGGTGACTCAACCACCTCCCTGGGCAGCCTGTTCCAATGCCTTTTCCAATGATAGTGATGGATAGACCAAAACCACAAAAAAAGGAAACTGTTGCCCTCTGGGCTGGGTTGCCAGAGCGCTTTGGAAACTGAGTTCCCGCTGTGCTTCAGTAGCACCTAGCTCAGTAGGATAGGGGACACCCCATGGTGACCGACGAGCAGCAGAGGACAGAGACGACCAGACCACCGTTCTGCACAATTGGTTGCTGCTTCCTTTGCCGTGGACACCTCCAGCCACAGCTGGACTATAGCCTTTCCTTTAACAGCAGCCCCTCACCCAGCTGCCAGTGCTGGAGAGACTAAGCAAGCAGGATGCCAGCAAGCTTCACAATTATCTTCTCTCCGTGAAAGACACCTGCTGCAGTTCTTTTGTCGTAGCGTGGCTGTGATGTGAAAAGGAAATTCGGTTTTATTAAGAAATTGAACTTTATGAAAACACCCCCTCCCCCTGCTATCAAATGCATTTCTACAAACAGAAAATCTAACTCTGCAGTAGGGTTTTTTTCTTTTTCTGGATCTGAATAGTACAGAGGAGACTGTGATATAAATGGAAACATAACAACCATATAACAGACAAAGCAGTGCTAGGCTGTATCGCTAGATCACTATGGTCTCCTTCATGAAAAGGAAAAGGCTGGTTGACTATAAAAGAAAATATTAAATAGCTGTAGTTTACCTATAAAGACTTTAAAGCACAGATGGCCATTATCTAGGGGATATTGATGCGGAGATGTAACATAGGTTATGCATTATTAAAAAAGAATAATAAGACAAGGACCACATCTGACACTGTCGAGCAAGAAACATTTACTCTTTTGGGGGGTGACTGGACCAAGACTCTAGTTCTGTTCTCAGAGCCGATATAATTATTTAAAAGCACCCGTACCTTCAGTGTAATGCACCCTTTGCTGCTTTATTCTAGACAAAGTAGCTGGGCATTCTTCTTTTCATCCTAAGAGATGGTCTTTAATTTTTGTTCAGAAATTGTTTTTAAGTAGTTTTAGGAATCTGCTTGTTATGCTTCTCTAAAGGTATCTGTAAAGACATCAAAGTGTGGGTGACACGTGCAGTGATGCATCTTCCCTCACTGACACATAAAGCTCAGTGTGATTAGGCTGAGGTTACATGAGCATCCAAGAGGTCAGATGCTTACTGTAACTATACAATTTGAAATTAAAAACCTGAGCTGTAAAGCTCACAAGAGTAGACTTCTTTAAATCAAGGATGACATTTTTCTTTTCTCTTTTCTATTTTTCCTTCTCTTTCTTTCTGTCTTTTTAACAATTTTGCCACTAGTCTGGTTTTAGAAAGAGGTTCCAAGCCAGACCAGTGTCAAGGAGGAAGCAAGCCCATGAAAGCAGAGTACGTGGCAGGCAATGCTTCTTGCTCTGAACTCAGCTTTGAGAGATTTTTGATAAGTCTGTTGAAACAGTCTTTAGGAATGAATTTCATTTTCAGCAAAGGTAGCCTCTCTCTTTGCCAAAAAATGTTGTTTTAAAGCAGGACCAGCCTGAACTGTACAGCTTCCAGTTTTCACGTGAATCACACACAAAAAATGCATTACTTCAATCCCTATTTCAAAGATCTCTGCCATGTCTTGTGGAGTTGTAGCCTGGGTATCAAATGTCCCCATTCATATTGGGGAAGCAAAACCAGAGGATTTCCCTTCTCCCACCCCAGAAGGTTATAAAAATTTCATAGAAACTTTATGTGAAAACAAACCAATTTTTCTTTTTCACCTATACTTTCAGGAAGTAATAAACCTGATGTGCTAATGACCTATCCTACAAAAATAATTTTTCAATATTTGTGAGGGGGTTAAATTCTGCTCCCCCTTCCCTTTTCACCAAGCTTTGTCTTAAAGGGAGTTAAGAGTTGGTAACACTATGCCTTCCCAATGTCAGCATAAAATTCTCATGAGTACCCTAAACGCTGGAGCATACTATTTCAATCAAACACAAAAAGAGTGTAGCCAGTTCTTCTGTTTTTATCATAAGGCATACAATATTTGAAATCTTTGATTCATATGAATCTTAGTTTTCTTTCCTGTGTAAATTCTAGCCATTCTGTCCGCAGAGAAAAGAATGGAAGTACAATCCCAGGACACCCTACAGATACAAATACCAGGAAGCAAATGAAAATAATCTGCAACATATAAAAATCATGATGTTTCAAAGGATAATAACAACTTAGTTAATACTGCTCCAGAAATAGTAATTTTGTAATTGCATGGTCGACCCTGGGAATGCCCAGCTAGGACTTTAAACACCTGTGTTAGTTCCAAGAAGCATTTCAGAAAGAGCAATTTTATCCCTATGCCACATAACCAGCTCCAATCAATACGTTTTCCACAGTTTAATGTCTATTAAGTGCATCGCTTGGCGACAGAACTACATACAATATGGACACGACAGTAAAAAAAAATAAAAAATATCCACAGCATCTAGTCAGCATCTGTGTATCATTCAAACTTCTCTCTCCTCACTGTCTGTGACCTATCACAAAAGTGGTTTGTGCTTGGGTGTGTAGTCTAAGGGGTCTGGTGCAGAAAAATGTCATCACAGAGGTTTATGGTGCACTTACTATGGCCAGGCCATCGGCCATTAAGACTACCCAACTAAAACAGCTGGTTTCTGCTCCTTACAAGCACCATTTGCATAGTAAAGACCCTATATTAATCACGAACAATATAACTGCATAACCCAAATTAACCCTAAAAATAACCTCCAATATAGAGATGCGAACTACTTAGTTCATGCGTGTTTTCATTTCAGGAGAGCCTTGTTACACCAATTACTCTTGTTGGTTTGGCAAAAGTTAGATTTGCTGAGTGCCAAATTCTGCACACAGATGTATGTGTCTGGCTACTGCTGAAATAAAAATCAGAGGCTTTGACTTCCACTTTTCTTTTTATCCCTCTGGTCTGAAGACAGTCTATCAATCATAGACAAATTGAATATGATGCACACCCACATGCACGCCCAAATGGCTTTATGCACACAAAAGAAAACAGGGCCATTTGCATTTAGAAGTGCTTTTATGAGGTATGCATTTAGTAACTATGTTTACAGCTGGGGTCTGGGAGACGATTTCAGGAATGGCATCCAGAGAACTGAATACAGCACTGGCAGTTGAATAAATGCTTGCAGCAGCCTGATCCTCATCCTGAAAGTGGGTGGTATCCCTTTTTTTGGCAAATACACCACATCACAGGGACTGGATGGTGCTATTCCCCTTCCTACCCCTTCTCCATGCTCTTTCACCTCTTCCCATTTAGCCTCCTTTAACACGTTCAAGGCTCTGGGCAAAATGGCACAGAAAAGGAATAAGAGAGAAACAGGAACCCACAAAAGTGAGCATTCATTTTGCATTTTTTTCCCCCCATGTTGGAGTTAGTTGAAGAGAGAAACTGTTAAGCATTCAGCTGCAGGCTTTATCCAAACTTCCACTCTTGGGTGTCTTTTCAACCTTGTTTTCTCCCCTGAAGCCCGCAGTTTGGCCAGTATGAATGTAACTTACAGCACATGTAGTAAGGAGCTCTTTAGTGAATCCAACACCTCTTTGAGGATCAGAGGTAAGAAGTACCAGTGCTGATCTAGATGCTTGCAAGCTCATCTTCCCGAAAGAACTACTGCCCCTAAAACAGCGAATGTATTTTGGTGATCTTCAGCTCACACGCAGACATGGTGAGCACCTGCAGCAGCAAGCATATTGCTAAAGCAGAATATGGTTAAAATGTAAGGTCATCAGACTTGAAATGGCAACAATAGAGGAAACCCTCCCAAAGCAGCTGCTGCTTAATTGCTAAATAAACTTTTAAGGATTTAGTCTGTAACCAAAAAAGCCCACAGTTCCACTATATTTCAGTGGCTGACGAGATCTGCATTATGTATCACCTCAGAGTCTGATCCCGCATTTCACATTCGCATGGAGCCCCTATTAATTCTAACCAAAGTTCTGGAAACCAAGAACAGCACAAGCCTGCTCATACAGTAATGAGCTCCCACTTCAAAATATGGCCCCTTCTTCAAAAAGACGAGCCTATAATTCTGTCTTTAATAGTCTCTGTGGCTGAGGGGGAACATATGCTTTGTAGGCTAAGTTACCAGGTTAAGTACAAATTTGAGAGAGAGTCTGAGGCATGTAACAATATAAAATTCTGCTCACAACTATAACTGGAATGCTCCCAGTCCACCTCTTCCCCATCATTATTAGGCAGTGAGAGGGAAAGTAGGAGACACAGAAAATAGGTGTGCTGCTCACCTTGTTTAATTTTACCATCTTACATGAATAAAAAAAAAAAGATTAATATTTTATAACCTTTGCTTTCATCATAAATAATTTTGTGACAGTTCAGCATTCCTGTAGATTATTTACAGCTTTTCGGTTGATGTGTGCTCCAAAACCATAAAAAAATAATAATGGTTTTTTGGATATTGCCACAGTAGCATGAGTACACCTTTCAGATTTCCTATATTCATTTCAAGGACACTCCAGGCTGAGGCTCCACAAACTCTCCCTTTTCATGGAGCTGTTCTTTAATAAAGCACCAACACTCTTGCTCCAAAAATGCCAAATATAGTTGAGAGAACTCCTTGATAACATGTTTTTGCTAAAAACTATTTATATTCATAGATTCCTGACAGTTTGCTTCATTTCGATACAGTCTCTCTGCATTTAGCCTTCCCATTCTAATTTTTTTAAACCTTGTTTTTGGTTTAAGATTCAGAAAAGAAACAAAAGCTCTAATCAGGGAAAAAGATATATAACTACGTAAATTACTTATTTTGTGCACACAATTACATGTAAATAGCCATGAATCTTTTTTTTAAAGCAAGACAATACATAAAATAGGCTGCTTAGCTGTAAATTTAAACCTATTTCACTTTCAGGCTTCACTGCTTCCAGTGTGAATCAGCCTATTATCTTTAAGTATGAAATTAGAAAAAAAGATTTGCTGTTTGTGTACACCCAAAGATTAACATTTCCCTGAGATTAACAGTGTGTTTCTTGAAGATGGAAGGCATATAACACCAAGAAACACATTTTAATACTGCTTCTCAAGACCATTTTTGTTTTTATAGCAAATGCAGCTTGAGATTAAGAATATGCTTGAAAACCAGCTAGTGAAAAAGTGATATAAACCAAACCAAGGAAGCTTTGTGGTGAAAGCAAAACAAATTACTACACGGCCCCAAAGTTAAAGACATAAAATCTGCAGTTTACAGTACATTTGCTTGCATCTTTTTGTGGTATGCAAAATAATGCACAAAAATTCAGGATTAAGCATATTTAAATGTCACTTGAATCAGAATTAGAATAATTGTTAGAATGTTATAATAAGGCATCTGTTTGGAGCAGTATCTGCTCTATCATTGCCTGGTCAATTTTTGTAAGTTTGCTGAGGAGTATCTAGCCAGAAGAAAAGCAGAATACATCATTGTTCCTTCCTTCACGTTGCCTGAGACTTCAGTCTTTCCAGGAATAGTAAAAATATGAAAATACTAACAACATGTGATTTCTCTGCTAAGGTTGCTTTGGGCTAATTCTCATCATTGGAAGATGCAAGGACAGCATAGGCTACTGCATTTACTTCCCAGAGATTTACATACAAGACAAAAGTAAAATATACTCTTTACTTATTTCCTCCAATCTCCCTGATCTTCCTTTCTCATTGAGCTCTCTCCTTTCTTTCCAGCCCCCATCAGGCCCTGCACTAACACTAGCAGAAATACCATCTCAGATATGTTACTGTGGGTAACAATGCGGGCTGCTAAGGGTGACTGATCCCATAAAGAGCTGAGGCAGCTTTGGTTAAAAGCTAGGGAGTTTCCTCATCCATTGGCGGAAATGCCCTGTGCCTTGGTGCTTGTACCCTTGGGTTCCTCTCCTGCTAAAGTCTGGAAAGGCTTCTAGCATAGTACTTGGCTGTCTTGGTCTCAAATCTTTCAATGCTAGCGAGGCTGGAAAGATATCACGTGAAGCCACCATCATTTATTGTTTCTGGTGACCTCCCTGAATCTCACATATTTCTTGCCAGAGCAAAGATATGCTGGCAATATAAAGACCTGATTGACTGTGCTAGGCTCCAATACTGTCCACTAAATTCTGAATTAATTCCAATACTCCTGCCCACATATGTTATTTTGTTATATCAGGACCAAGCAAAGGTGGGCAGCAAGTAAGGTGAGGAAGGAAGGGCTGAGTGCCATTGCTAGGTGCTTCATGATCATTCTGAGGACATCTCAAACTGGCCAGGAACCGGCCAAATCACCACAGTGAAGTGCTAGGCAAAGAGATTGCGGGAAAGCAGAGAGTGTCCTTGGAAGGCTAGTCTGGGATGCAGTTATCTACATTGTGCATTGCATGCTGGATGAGAGATTGAGATACAAAGAGAGACTGGGTGGAGGGTGGAAGGTCTGGAATTTTCACAGACTCATTCCCTGCAATTTTTGTAGTCAAGTCCTTTCCTTATCGTGACCTAAATCTTGATGGAGAGCTCTTCGGACTAGGAGGCAAAATTGGAAAACAATTCAATCAGTGTCTGCAATGCTGGATAAACCCCTAGATCCTACTTAACATGTAGAATCCAAGGTCTATGTGTAATTTTTGCACATCAAGCAGCCCATGGTGCTTGAAGTTGCATATATGTGCGGCAAGAATAGTAGCTATCTGCCAGAGATTTCTAAACTGAATGAACATGCTCACACAGAGAACATCAACCTGTCTGACACCGTCCGGAAAACTCCAGGAATGGAGTTCGTAGCTCCGGAGTCTAGTTGCATTGCCACAAACATCCATCTCTTGTTTCTGTGTTCTTCTTCTCTTCCTCTTTGTTATTAAAATTACAAAACAGACTTATGCCCACTCCAGACAGTGGAACTCTGTCTCGAGATTTTTAGCAACGTGTCTGGAAAAGGTGTTCAAGTAAAACAGGACATGTTATACTCAGATTGAAATTCTAAGAAAGTTGTTCTTAGAAGGACACGACTTTGTAAGTCTTCAGAGCAAATCTTCGCAGCTGCCATAGACACAGCCACCTATAGATACCTCACTGAAGACCAACTCCTAAGCCTGCAACTCCACCTTCCATTATCACTGAAGAATTAATTCCTTTAGTCGTGTAATTTAGTGGCAAAAAGCTGAAAAACAATCACAACAAATAGTTGGAGAAAGGTTATTTGACCTTTAACATCAATAAACTCGGAAGTCATGAGAGGGAATAAACAAGGAGCTCTATGAGGTTTTATTTAATGTTGTTTTTCAGAAGATAACTGTATTTTGACTTATTTTCTAGGTTTCGCAGTATTCTTTTCCTGCTAACACCATTCTTGGCAGATTACTTAGCTTAAATATTTAGAGAATCAGCTGGCACAAAAAAACCCTTGACAGCATAGTTCGACAAGATGAAAGGTGAGCAATAGGTGATATGGGAGTTCACTGCGAGACATTCCACAGACTGCCACAATGACCAAATGTCCCAAGAGCAATGGGGGAAACAATAGGCTCTTGGAAAACAGTCACTATAGAAAGGAGAAGATGTGAAAGCAAGAGAGCTACCTATTTCAGAGTACTGAACCAGTGGAAGGAATGACTAGAGAATGAGAAAACAAGAGGCAGATAAGAGGAGATTATAGACAGATGCATCATGTATGGGTTTTAACTCTGCTGGAGTAGACTACGTCCACTCTGGTGTTATAGGCAAATGACCAGTTCATTATTTCATTGCCCACCAGTCATACAGAACAGTTGGAGTATATGTGTCTGAGCAGTACTCGTTGTGGGCAACCACTGCAAAGCGAAGGAGTTTACACATACGTGCTCCTCCAGATATAGAGAACAGATCCAAGAAATACACACTCCTCCACATACAGAAAGAAAACAAATAGACGTGCCACTTCTCAGAGATGGTGTACCTCAAATCAGCACTTTAAACTGAGTACTCTGGAAGATGAATGTTAGGCTTTTGCAATATATTATGGTAAAAGAGGAAATAGGGAGAGAATAGGGAAGACAAACACTAGCAAAGAGCTGCCATATGCATCTTCTCAACACGTAGTAAAGTTCCAAGAAAAAGGCAATAAAACCCAGTTATTATCTAATATACTGGCATGTTCCATCTAGTAGCTACCAAGCCAAATGGGATATGAAGGAATGAAAATAGACACTCCCACGGCTAGGCCGCGTACTGAAAACAAGGCAGGCTTTGGATTTAGACTGCATCAGTGCAGATCTGTGTGATGCTAAACCCGTCACAGCCTTCAGCACTTCACCCAACTTTCTGAAGTAAGCAGTGTAAACACAGAGCAGCCTGACCGAATAACAGAGGATGTAAACACTCTCTCTGTCAAAGAGCTTTGCAGGATAGTTTTGACTACTTCTTCATACGCCTTGGAGCTGAGCTTTCTCAGAATAGGTCAAGGTTTAGATTTCAGAGTCCTAGTCTTTTTCAGTGGGACTTCAAAGGTCAATGGATGTGGTGTGGGAAACAAGTATGAGCAAACAGGACAACTACAGGTACCAACAGATGAACAGACTCTCTCTACCCTGGTCTTCCAAGCAAATGACCACTGAACTAAGTCTTCATACAGATTGCAAATTGAGGGAGCCTTAGCCTCCTCACTAGGCACACAACTTTAAAGGAGAAAATTAACCTCTCTGTACTATAGCCAATAAAGTATTAAATCTGTTGTAAAGACTGTTCAGGTAAATAAGAATGTTTCAGATTAGCATGACAGAGAGAAATGGATGTCCCAATATGAGGAAGACCATGTTTATTTCTGGATAAGGCAGTATTGCTAAATACTGTAACAATGAAAACCCAAGGAGAACCTAGAAAAATGTAATTTGTGCCAATACTTCTCCAGATGCCAACTTCTTTTTAGCAACACAAAACTATTCCTAGAATGACGACTTTCCACTTCCTAGAAAAAGCAGGATTTGGGAATCTTACAACTCAGAAGTTTGTCAGGATTTTTATTTGGAATTTCGTGCTAGACTAGGTAAAGCAGTTTCCTGCCTTGAGTACAGAGGGCAGGATCTAGTAGCAGGTATGATAAGGCTCTTGTTCCTAATATGTTGGCAATACAGGTAATATACCTCACTGACCCTCTGTGAGACTATCATCTCACTTCTTATATAATGATCCAGTGGAAAAGAGGGCCAAAGATGAAAAGAAAATAATCCTCCCAGGGAAGAGAACTGATTAATCCCTAAATGAGAAACATATTACAAATAGATTGAGAAAGCTCCCCTACAGAACTGGAGGTTGAAAATAATTCATTGGAAAGACTGCAATTCTCACCAACAGCAATTTTTCTTGAAATTTCTGGAATTTATTTAGAAATTGAATTTCAAGCTGAACCACAAGTGGACTTGGCAAGCCACCATGAGACTCACTGATATTATCACACACTGTTTTTACAGGGTTATTACTCAGAAAAGCTGAAACCTCAATGACTCTGTTGATATCTGCTGTGTCTTTTCAGACGAATCCTTTTTTAACTGAAATTTATCTTACTCTTTGCTTCCCTTAATCCTGACAAATAGTGGTTTCATTTGCAGCAATATCCACATTCATAGGGAGTGACACTCCTCCTAATGCAGATCATTTAAAACAGTTAGCAGAAGGCCTTATTTATAGATGCAACATATATGTGTGAGATGGATGGGACCTCTGTGCAATAAGCGAATGAGTGTCAAAAGCAGACATGTCACTAGCCGGTTACTATGACTTATAAGATGAAAATAAATGTTTAAATGCTGTGAAGTGATAAAATGTCAAAAAGGGAGACAGAATGAATGGCCTGAAATGGAGGGCTCATTTGAGTCATCCAGTACCAGAAAGTTCAGTCACGCTGTCCTAACAACAAAAAATCCCTGCGCGTTTCTCCCATTGATCATGCGCTTTTTGTACTTGCCAACAGAAATGTATATTTAGTAACTCCCTGAAAGATTTACATCTATTACATTGACACAGAATACAAATGAGGCATTTTAAGTGGCATTTTATGGTTATGTTGTAAAACAAATTGCCACATCTGTTTGAATTCCTGTTTTACCATACCCATCCTTCAATCTTCTTCAACCTGTCTTTACTCAGAGACCCTTCTTTTCCCCAAGCCTCTGTTTTATACCATCCAGAAGCTTACGTCTTTATTTTTCAACTTTATTCTGTGGAATATAGCCACAGTAGCTTTGCAACTTGCCATACATTCCATTAAGTTGAGATATTGTTCCTGTAACATAACAGAGGAACAGTGCAGTCGCAGTTTTCTCAGATAATGTCAGATTAATCAATCATTTTTAAATACCAATAGGCACAAAGTATGAAAGTACTCAAAAATCCAGTGTATATAAAGTGCTTTCTTATGAGGTATAATTCATCACACACCTTTGCCATGGTATCAGTAAAACTAAATTTGCCCATGCACTGCAAACAGCATATCACTTTGCACGCATTTGTCTATGCAGGTTCTTACAGCATGTAGGCTGCTAAAATTCTTCATCCTTCCCCATCCAAAAAAGACAGAATATAGCCAAGTGAGAAACCGTAAAAGCATATGCCCATATTTCTTCAGCACTAAACACCAGAAATCAAGAAGCTTTGCATTGTTCATTTAATACTTTCCGTGCAAACATGATGGAAGGCAATCTAAGTGAGCATGGCATAGTAGGCAGTTATTCAAATGCATGATACTAGGCACTCCCAGTCCTGCAGTCCTGTTCCTTCAGTGCCGAATGTAGCTTTTCTCCAGGCAGTTGGTGACCTCCCAGCTTGCTGCAGAACGTAGATATGCTATGTGCAAGTTAACATTTATTTTGTCAATATTGACCATAAAAAAACACTCAGCTTTTGAAAGCTGGGCTTATTGATACCATCTTGTAACACGACACACTGTACGGGAACGTCTAAGTTGCACAGTAACCCAATAATGCTGCTAAGATCACATACTAGTTAGAAATGGCATAGCATCACTAAAAGACCTGGCAAACCTTTTGAAACTAAAAATCTCACAGAATTAACGGTCCACTGAGCAGGCATTGCCCATGAATCAATTCCTCATCAATTTCTACTTTCTCTTCTCTTACTTCTCTTTCCTTCCCATCCCTGCCCTTCTCTTTCAAGTTCGGTTCTCCTGTTAGACCTAGAGTGCATCTGCATGGAAAGCAGATAGCATAAGCACCAGTACAGCACAGAACAGCAGCTCAAGAGCGCTGTTTTCTGTCTTCCTAGTGATAGCTGTTTTCCACTGGGCACTACTGGTTCCAGTTCCTCCCTCCTGGTGCTGCCGCTCCAAGCATTAATGCATGCACGTTATCCATAAATGACGCACCACAAACCATCTCCTCTCTAGCACTATCCAGGGCATTAATAGATGCCACCAGCATAGTCACCACCACCCTCTCCGTAACCTGTCTAGAGAACCAATAAGAAAGGTCTAATATTCTCTGTTTCAGTACATATGTGTCACTAATTTCATCCGACTCCTCCTCACCTACAACTTTGCATTCAGTAACAAACACTTTCATGGGTCTGTGAACACAGCTAGAGGTCTCAAGCTGTCTGGACAATACGCCCATCTCATTATGCCCCAAAGAAGACATTATTAAAAACTATTAATAGTATGAGTATTAATAATACTAATAATCATCTACTTCAGTGACACGGATGCCATCTTCCTCATCCAAACTGGAATCTTGAACTCCTTCCTTCATTTCACCACAACCTTAGTGAACGCTAACAATCTGATGATTGTCTCTGGGAAATTCCTAACATGCACACCAGTTTCCTAGTGGCCACAATCAACATAATAATATATTACAAACTGAAGCATGTAAAAAAACCCCAGCAGCCACCTGAAACACACAAACAAGACTGTAATACATAACCAGCCCCTCAAAGGTGTTAGTTTTTGCTTTTGGCAATCTAAAGAGTAGTTTTAACCAAGAAACACACTTCTCCGGGGACACAGGTCACATTTTTGAGCAAGCCACTCACTACCATGCATGCATTCGCTCCATGCAGAAAGGAACGCTGAGGTACTCATAGATCCACGCATTCAGGTGTGCCCTGCAGACACCTTTCAGCCTTCTCAGTGAAATCTGACGGTGTCATTTATGTGGACGTGAAGGACATCTAGTGGAGTCTTGCTTGCTCCCAGCAGAATGCATAGTTTTAGCCTCTGATCCCCGATTTCTTATCCCTGTTCCTGAAAACCAGTATATGCTTCTGTTCTCTGAGGACAGGCAGAGAAGTCCAAAACCACACAGATTTCTCTCTTCCTGTGGTCAGTACGGATGTGCAGCTCCTCTCTGGCATTCTGCACTCCCTCTGTAGAGTGTGCTGTCTTCTGGTCTTTTTTTGCAGTCTCCTACACCTATATGACCCTCCTCTCCCAGCACAGAGGCATTTCTTTGCTACACCAACAGGTCTGGAATAGTCAATACCACAGCCTGCTGGCTTTCCAAACCGCACAGGGTAATTGGTGAGAATACTGTGCATTTAACCTATTCTGATCCACCAGCCATTACAGCCATGTAGACTTTCACTCTCTGGACTCATCTAAGCTGTAACGCTTTAGGAGTGTAATTCGTGGGCAAAACCCTCTTGATTTTATCCCAGTTCAACACCTTAGCACTGAGATTCCGGAAGGCCTGAACTTCCCACAAAAAAACAACAGAAGGCTTTTGTAGCTAGGGAATCAAACTCTCATATATGGCTAAGCATAATTAAGTCTGCTGTGGAAAAAACCCAAAAGGCTTATTCAGATTGCCTTGTAAAAGCTTAAACATAAATATTTAATTCAGAATATTTTCCAAATTCACTTTCAAAAACCATCATTCACAGTATTTCAAAGGCTGAGGCACAGAGGTGTTTTATCTCTAAAAGAACAAGTAAACAAATGCAAGTTTCCCCGTGTTCATTTAGCTGAATATGTCAAAGCAAGAAGTTGCTAAAAAATTAGGAAAGATGTAAATAACAACCATTCCAGTAAGTGGGTTTTGCTCCTGGGAAAATATAACCTGAAAAGGAGGAAGGGAATTCTTATAAATGTGATGTTTCTATCGGAGTAAAAGCAAATCACTGTGTTTTGTGTCACAGAATTGCTGGAGTTAACATCCCCTTCCCCCAGGGTACCTCTCCAGTTGCCTGAGTGTTCGAGCAGGTGCCCTTCGGGGACTGGTGGGACATACTCACCCGGCAGGACCTCTGCTTTCCAGAGGCTGCCCCACCCAGCCCCATCTTTCCCAGCCCCAAGATAGCAGCCAGATCAATGCAAGAGAAGCAAGGTACCAATGCAAACATGGTCAAATTAGGAGCACTTTCCCTCTCTGTTATATCTTAATTGAGACCAACCCTACAGCTAGCCAAGACCGCTGAGCCCAGTAAAGCAAATCACAGAACCATTAAGGAATTCCTTGTCTCAGATTGCAATGAGGGGGTTGAGTGCAACGGGTATAGCGACCTTTTTCCTCAGCCTGTTTCTAATCCCTCTGTCGCCCCACGTAACTCAGCTTCAGATGGCCGAACTCTGCCTGCCCTTCCCCTGCTGCAGCTGACGTAACCTCATCCCCACTGGCCCCACAGGGCGAGCCAAGGCCAGCACAGGGCAGGCAAATTCCCCTTATGTTCTTCAGCAGCAGTGCCACTTCTTCTCTGCAAGACGCTGCCAAAGTCTGTGGAGGCTCACACACATCAACTGGGGCAAATCCCACCACATGCAACACAGGCACGGGAACCATCAGGCTCACCGCTGTGCCCCAAAACCTGGTTCACCTCACCTGGCCCCTATTTGCTCTGGCCCCCCCTGTTCTGCAAGTGCTGGAGAAATCCATCCCAGCCGGCAGCTCAACACGTGCGCAGCACTGCGCAGTCAGCCTGACACCCAAACACTCCACAAAGGAGTGACTCAGACCATGCTGAGAATAGGCACAGTTTCCATTCCCAGCTACAAATATTTTTAGCTGCTCTAACAGAACAACTTGTCAAGATGACCCAGGAAGTGTTTCAAGAAGAAAACACGATAGAATTTGTGGGCAGAGCTACACATTGTGGATGCCAAGACTCTAATGCAAGAAGCATCTTGTGCTGGAGCTGGGATGTATGTACATCTCCTGGTCCAGGTAGGGTAAAACCTTGAGTCCAGTGCTTGCATCTACTCCACTTACCCTCTCCAGAGGATATTTAATTCACCCTGTGCGTGAAATCAGCATATTCATGATGGGTAGGAAAGGCAGAAAAGAGATATCCAGAATTCACTAAATCAATGATCGAAACACTATCATCAACAATGTACTGAATTTTTAACAGTTTTTGAAACAGACTTTCTAAATTTTTTATAATTTATTTTTTTGCAGAGACCAAATTCAAGATTTGTATGTTCAAATCTTCTCTCTGCCTCACGTGGGAGCAGGTTTCAGTCCAAAAAATTCCTCAGCAGAGCTGACCAATACAATTTTGGCCGTCCATCAGCTACTAATGCTGTCCTACTTTCCTCCCTTTTGAATTTGAGGGAAGTCCACACTTGATTTTCGTAGTAAAGGAAAAGTTCATCTATCTTACCTGAATGCCAACACAAGTGTTGCAAATTATTCTAGGGTGGAATTACAAGCCTTTTATGAATTAATCATTGTTCACTGTATTGGTGGAAACCTTAAAATTAGGCTCTCTAACATACTGAGTAATGGCTCCAGGAGTTACCAAACACCTCACAGAATTCTTCCAGACTGAAATTTTTCATCAGCTTCTACAGCATCCTGACTAGGTCTATGGCCTTTTTGTCACTGCCCTTACAGCTTAGCTTTTCACCATCATTCTGGAGCAAGTTCTACTGCTCAGAGCAAATGTCCTCGAGCAGCACATGCAGGACATCACACGGGCAGTTGGTGAGTTAACCATTCTGCTGTTTTCAGCACATTGAGAGCAAAATGAAAGAGTTTAAGGTTATTTCAAAATAATATTCCAGTAGAATTCCATCAATGCTAGAGGTGCAATGACTGCCATCTGAGGAACTGAATGCAGGCATAAGATGCTCCTGGGAATTTGCACCACGGCATCTAAATTTTCAGAGCAAGCAGCAAAGTTTGAGTTCTTTGATTTCTCGCTGTTCAGGTGGAGACAAACAGAGAAGCTGGAGTGAGGGGTTAAGGTGGATCTGCATTTCTGAACTTTGAAAAGATGTGTGTCAGCATCAGAACTGAGAGGTTGAGAATGCCTGGTTCACTGCTGATTTTGGGAATGCATACCATGAAGTTGTATGTAGGTATGCAGATGTGGTGAATTATGTCTTGAATGAACAAATGCTCTTGCATATAAGGACTCCGATCCAGAGTAACCATTCAAAACCTAAATGAGTAAAGGGAGTAGAGGTACGTAAACACCATGAACCACTCCTGTACCCACAAATGCAGGAACTCCTTTTGCTTGCTAAAGATGCCCTTCTCTCCGTAGTGTGATTCCTCTAGACTACACAGTTCTGCTACTCTCAGCTAGAGAAGTCACTAATAGCAATAATAAAAATCACTAAGAATACATTTAACAGCAAGGTATCATATCCTGTGGAAATTATTGAATTTGTATTAATATTTGTTGTTTACCAACTGCATAACAGGAAGGCTAAATGGTCTACTTGGGTTGTTTTGTGAGTATGCATTTACACTTACAATGTTTAATAAAACATTTGCCAATAGCTATCTGAATAATATGTACATATTTTTAAATTAGCCTGTGAGCTAGTCTATAGAAGAAAGTATCCTCTGTTATGCTGGTGTGTTTGAACCACTTCTGTCATGCCATTACCTCTTACACAGATACCCTCATTTCAGCTCAACTAAAACAGACCTAGGTGGTTAGAAAGCTCCACAGGAGGACTTATGCTAGAAAAGTGGGTGGTTTAAAATTCACACCTTGTCTTATATCAGCACAGCTTTCCCAGGGCCCAGATCTGTAATTCTGCTTCACAGAAATTTTATAGACACGCATGTACATGCACAGCCACACATATTGCTCTTAATTTATATAGAACAACCTGCGTTATTGTCACAGAGCAGCTACACTCTGGCCAGGAAAATTTAGGTTACTACATACAAAAAAGAGTCCTACTGTTTATCCAAAACCAAGGATCACATCTGTGCCGACTGGCAGTTAGGCAGAGCCATCTGTCATTTTGGGGTATCCTAATGGGATTTGGCATCAGAAGATGAGGTTCTGTAACCAGGTAAAGATCAAGGGACAAGAATGCCTCAAGGCTTCAATTACCCACAACTTCACATTGTGCTGCCTTCAGAAATCTGTTCTGGGAACCATATTAAGTGCAATTCATTGATGTTTATGGTTCGCATTTGCTATTCCTGGAAGCAGAATAGCTTGTAAAATTAGCAGCTGTAGCTCTATAGCTGGGAAAAGGGCAAAAAAGTTGAAATAGTGGAATTTTGATTTTATTCCTTGATACTTCTGACTTTGGCACAAATCCAGTTTAACAATGCTACCTGCAAAATGCCCTTTATTTCTACGTGACCATTCTGTATTTACACCCTGTATAGGCTTTATTTTATTCTCTGTGTACAGCCTGTATCCAGACCTCCAGAGACCCCTATTTCTAAAGCCTTTTATTTTTTTGAATGCTGAGTGCCCTCTATTACCAATACTTTTTGTAGTCATTTCATGAGCTCAGAATTAGATATTTTGTGAAATGAAACAAACAAACAAATCACCATGGAGAATGTACAGTTCTGCTGAAAAAAGGTGGATAATTCCCCACCCATTATTCAACAATAATCCAAAATGGATTATTCCAATTAGAGATGTGATTTTGTGGCTGAGGCACTGCACTGATGCAGACAGCTATTTGTACAAATTACAGCTACAAAATATCTTCCCTGCCCAGAGAAAAGCAGAAAAATTCTCAGTAATATTAGCAATGTATAATATGATTTGGAGCCAGGACAACTTGTATAAACTTGTCTAGGTGTTATGAAAAAAGCTCTTTTATGAAAGAATCCACATTTTTGAGCCTACAGAAACAAAGATGCTATTAAAGCCAACAAAGTTCAAAAGAAAAAACAACCCCCGAACCCCCACAAGGAGATGCCAAACCAAATATTGTTACTGACAGAAGATACCAAGTCTTCAGGCCTGAAATATTTCTAATATCTTCTGATTTAGAATAATCTGTGAATCTGTTTCGACATAGCTTTGCAACTGCCAGTATAATGAAGACAACGCTGGTAATGACACCTTGAATTTTTTATTTGAGAACTGTCAAAGTTCCTAGCAGATGTAAAACCACTGCTCCACTTGATCGTCACGTGCTCCGAGGACAGACTACTTTGGTGTAATTCTCAGCTGCGAAGCAAAGTCAAGACACTTGGTTATGTACTTCATTTCCTCTGAAACATTTCTGGAACACTTGCAGTATGGATAAATGGGGATTTACCCAGAAGTTCTCCACTCGGACCTCTTAAACGCAGCTTTAAGAGGACAACAGCTAACAAGTTCTCAGCATAACCTTTCCACACATGACTTTTTTCTTGGCCACATACTTTGTTCCTTCTTAAAACAGCTACGTTAGGCCTCCCTGCCTGCTCTCCGGCTGGCACGCCAGCTCTCCACGTCAGCCAGCCAGGCTCTCTACTGTCTGGCCTTCCCTTCTGCGACGGCTGCCAAGGGATTGCTTTGAACCTCCTGCTCACAACCCTAGCTCCCCAAGTTGATTCCTTCTGATCTTGGATAGCTCAACTGGTTATTGAAGAGCTATTTAGATAACCGGTCAACCATTCCCTTTGCAGAATGGTATCCCCTAATAAAATAGCTGGAAAGTCATTGTGTATGTGAAGCGAGATGGGTTGGGATGTTCTGAGGCACCCATGTTAGAAACCTAACAATGCCAACAGACCGCCACTTTGGTGCTTGTGATTGCTCTTCTCCCAAGCCAAGCATCACAGGAAACAAAAGGTTGCCTGGAAACTGGACCAAACAGCAGGATGCTCGAGAGTATTTTTACAGAGTGGCACTATCACATGAAGGATGTAATTTCCGTATTATGTTAAAATATTTCAGCTTTTTGGTACGCAGCTGGAACTTTCTGCGCATGTTTTTACTAAGAAATAATTTTAAAAAAGGTATTCTCTTACAAGTTTTCAAGTAGCCAATGGTCACAAGCAGAAAAAAAAGGTAATAAATCAGGAAAAGTCCAGGGTGTAAAAACCAGGAGAACCTTTGGGTTTTAATTCCCCGGCTCAATCCCACACAGTTATGTTCAAAAAGGAAGAAAAATAAGTATAATTGTGTGACGAGCTTCTCTCTTTCACACAGAACACTGCAGCAAATGCACATGAACAGACGCAAGGTAAATTTTTATATACTGCTACTTAAACAACAGCAGATCTCGACAGCAGAAACAACGGCACTGCCTCATGCTTAGCACCGTTAGAGAGGTGCCATGCGTGGGAATCGCTGCCTCATGGCATGGCGCGACTTCTGCTCTCTCACCCTCCCCCCAGTAGAGCAAGGCAACATTGAGAGAGCCAGCCCACACTGCAGCAGCAGAAAGGAAAAAGAATGTTTAGAAGGGGATGCCTCGAGTCCCTTGAGTTTATCTGCAGCACCCAAGCAGCACCCAGCTGCTACCGAAGAGAAAAGCAGGTTGTCAGCAAATACTATTTTCTGCCTTTGAACCTGGAAGAGAATGTGATGGACTCTTGTTGCAAAGAAATGTTGCAAAGAAAGAGGAGCATACATGTCCAGTGAAGCTTTTCTTCAGGATTTAAATATTCCTTTTTCCAAACTAAGAAAGCTGCATTGTTCATGAAATTTAATGCTCTAACTTGGTCCATTTTCAGAAGGTAAATCCTGAAAAGCTCAGTGTGGCATTTTTAAACAACTGCCACCACAAATCTCCAGAATTTTGTGTTTCTAACCTTGCTTTTAAGTGCTTGCATGACTAATGAAGTGTGACATTGCTGAGATTTGCTAGCATTCTCTTCTGTAACATAAGTTCTAGCTGACAAAAATATGGCTAAATTTAGATACCTGCAGCAAACAAGAACCTTCGAAACAAAAGCAGGCTTAAGGATTAAAATTGGCTATGACATGTTTGTGCTCCAACATACGCAAGTTCACATAACCCCTTGTCTGCTGCCCCAGCCGCAAAGTCACAGGCTGGCTATGAAAAGTAGTTTGCTGAATGCTAGCTATAAAAGCATTACTTAGTTTGATATGCTGCTGCTCCAGCAGGTTGTGCCAGTATGGCAGGTGGAGCCTGCTGAGTCTTTCAACTACAGAAATTTTTTTTAAGAATAAGCCATTAGCTAGGGAAAAACAGATGGAAAAAGACCTCTTCTGTAAACAACGTATTGGTGTTAAGAAACATTGCTTGAACTGCACAGAAATCTCATACCAGGATCTCAAAACTAAATACATTCAGATACTACATTGCATTTTCCCAGTTTTCGGTGTACGTGCTCTTGAAATGGGGCAAATCCAGCTGAATCCTCGCTTATTTCTCCCTATACCTTTCCTCACTTATCCCTGAAAAATAGGAACTGCAGTTCAGTATTAGTTCAGTAACAGTCAAACTGAAGTCAATTGATGGTTTATCAGACACAAATATAGAAGATCTACAATGGGAATTACACCTAGAAAAGAGAAATAAGGAGACTGTTTAAAACCTGTAGCTGAATTTCAAGTGTCCAATTGTCTCCTTTTTTCTTCTGTATTCTTTTTTACATTGTGCCAGACAGCTACCCTAGAAGCCACATGAGGATGAGATATAAACACCACTGCTTTCTAATACTTCTGCTGGTAGAATTAGCCACGTCTTTTAAATGTCAATTAACTGCAAAGAGAAATTCTTTTTTAAAAAGAAAAATCAAAGTACCATTCAAAATTGAATTTTCAAGCCATTAACTTTACTAGGCTAGTCCTGCTGGCATATTAAATGTCTGCCAGGTATTCTCATAACAAGGTCATTTTTTCTAGTTCAAACTTTGCATTAAGGCACCCTAAGAAAAACAGTCAGCTCATGCAACACCAGAAATTAAAATAAGAAGCCCAAATAATACAGCTGCTGCGGAAAAGCCTTCTTCTTTTTCCTCACAGTAAAATTCAACTTTTCTTTCCTGAAAATAAGCCATCCAAAAGATGGTAGGACCTCTCTGTAGTAACAGAAATCTACACACTGCACAGAAACTTACACATTATGTTTCCTATTTATTTTCTTTGCAACTGTGTACTTAGTCCTGGAGAGAACACTTCCAGCTCTAAGTACATATTTTGAATTCACTATCAGATTTAAAAACAAGCAAATGAAATACCCAAACACAACAGTGCATCCAGAAGCATTTGTAGCCTCTTGTCCTGGAAAAAGCCAGAGCTGCAGCTCTGTGGGAAATTCCTGGCAGGTCTGATGGCTTTGTGTTCCCCATAGACTCTTCTGATCGTGGCAAAAATGAACACAACTTGTTGTCTCTAAAGTTTGCAGAAAAATCCCATGGAATACCCAGCATTACCGACAGAACAATTATCTTGTGCCGGACACAAAAGCTTCAGACTGCTCAAGCCATTCATCTACATTGCACCATGCCAAGCACCAAGCAACTGCCTGTGTCCAACAGTTTTACAGAATTTTGTTGATCTTTAAGATCTTTAAATTAAACGAAACCTAGTCTAAATATCCAGAGCAAAGTCACAGGTTTAAATATTCTCTGTCAGATTTCACTTCATCTCTCATATTCAATTTACCAGGAATGATGTCTTCCATATGCACTGAAGTCAGTTCCTCCACTCTGTCAGAGGAGGGATGACCTAGAGAGCTGATTAACCCAGTAAGTAGCTTCCCTTTCAAAACATTTTTCCCTTGACAAATAATAAGCAAAACCACCAGCTACTTCACTTATATTGTTAGCAGATCAGGACAAAGCAAAAAAACCCAACAAACAACATCAAAAAGACCCCAGTACTCTAAATCTATGCACACTTCAAGCACCTAATAACTACCAAAAAAAAATCACTTTGGGAAAGTATTTTACTAGTGAAAACCACAACTTTCCTTATAACCAGCATCCTGTTCTCATTTTTCTTCTGACAGCTGTAGGACCTGTGACACTATTTCTATATTTAATCGAGGCATCTCTGGAAGTTTCAGAAATCAGCAGTACTTTAACAGGAAAAAAAAAAAAAGCAAGCAGTAAGCTCTGGTTGCCCCCCCACCCCATCTTCTCGCTCCTCCAGGGAATGAAAATGAGGAGTCAGGCTGATTCTGCCAGTCGCGGTCCCTATGGAAGAAGACAGAACACAAACACTCGCTGCTGGTTTTTGTCTGTCACCCTCCAATGAGTTCCCTAGTACTCAGTGCTTAGATGACCTCCCACGCAGTTTTTCTGTATCAGGATAACTGCAACATGAACACTACTGTCACATTAGCTGCCATTAGCAAAAAGCTTCTAAGAGCAGTGGCAGACAAAGGCAGATGATGCTTCTTCCTCTGTATTGGGGCAACATGCAGTCAACCCAAAAGGGATTAGCAGAGGCCACGTCAGGCTGGAGATGCCAAGTGGGAGGATGGCCCCAGGCAATACATGCTGCCATCCAGGCTCTGGCTGTTCTAATGGCCCAAGAGCTGAGATTAACTCGTCTCCCGCTCAGCTCCCCCTTAGTAACACAGCATACGGACACAAAGTGAGACACCTACTGCATAATCAGGTCTCTCAAAAGTGCTAGCAGAGTTCTCAGCAGCTCCTGTGATACCCAGAGTCATCAGAGACTTATGGCAGTGTCGTGCCTGGAGCTTGAATACCAGTAAAATTCATCCTACTGCCTCTAGGAAAAAATGCCAGGGGTCAGGAAAGGGCAGTGAAAACCGGCAAACCGCACAGGAAGGTACGTTGTCCTCTAATGCAGAGGAAGAGCAGTGATATACCAAAGAAGAGCAGGGCTAAAAATATCAAGAAGAGGGCAGAGGTGCTCACACAGTGCAGGCATACTGGGGCCACAGAAATGCATTTGCAGCTACTTCTAACCTGCACTGATTGAAAGACAGGTACTTGTGTGGGGAGAGTTGAAAAAGATGTTTTATTTCCCACCTCTCTGTACCTTTTTTCCCCCAGTTTTGTCCCTAGCAAAAAAAAAACCCCTTGAAACAAGGGACAGAGAACAGGGAAAGAGAACAAAAAAAGTACGGGGGGAAAGATCTTAGAAAACCCATAGTTGTTCACTGAGATTTTTAAAGTTTAGGGACATAATTTTGAAAAGACAATATTAGGTTTGCTTTGTTTTTAATTGAAGAAACCCCAGCCAGCCCTACTCTTAATTAACTTGCAGATAAAGAGATTGTTAAGCTACTGACATGCACAAGGCAGAATAACATAGTGTAATCGGAAAGAGAGCAAAAATGCTACTGGAGAGAATTAACTGTACAGCTTCATCCTCCATGGCCACAACAGAGCAGAAACACCTAAACCATGCACTTAATAAGTGACAAGAACTGCAAAGCTGCAACCTCCTCTTGTAGGGACTGTGAACAAAATGCAAAGCTGTAGACTCACAGTCACGGTTTCAAGCCACCCATGCTAAAATTAGTTTTGGAGCAACTGGGAGTGCAACACAGACAAGTCAATTCACAAACCAACAAAAACAACAACAAAAAATTGTATTTATTAAAAAAAATCCAATGAGCCCAGCCCTTCTAAGACCATTAAACTTGAGCAGTTTAGAGTATGCACCTTGACAACATGGAAAGTAGCTAACAGAATCCAGCTCTCGGACACTGGACTCTGTTTAAGAATAGATTAATTCATGGTTTATTTAAATTGATCTAAGTTTAAATTACCTCTGAAAGAGGTAGATCTGCTCTCCGTCTGCTCACCTGTGTTTTCTTGGTTGTTCCCTTCAAAAGGCTGCTTAGTAGTGTGACTCAGGACCTGGACTGGTTGAAATGTCTCTTTTTTCTTTATGGCTTAAATGTCACTCAGATCAGCTTCTCAGGAATAATAGGATAAGGAAGAGAGGTGAAAGAGGAAGACAGGAGGGCTGAACTCATCCTTTTAGTGGCAAAAGAGATGTAGAGAGCCTTAAATCAATGGTGAAAGGGCACCCCACTTTGAACAAGTGTTTATTGTAGGAAATATTACATGTGGTGCACATATCGGCCATATTAACACCAGTGGTGGAAAGCGCCCCTTAGATGTTATTTTGGATCATTACTCATTTGTAAAGTAAAAGTGTATTTATAAGAACTTATTTACTTTTTGGTACTTGTTACCAGGCCCTTCGTGCACCCTCCTTTTTGTTTGATTTTGTTTTATAGAAGCAAGGCCTTCTCGGACGAACACAGGCACTCCTGACTTTGGGGTGTTCCCTCTGTTTATCTTTGGAAGCGTCAGTGACTTCAGTGCGTTCTGGTGAAGGCTGGTTTCAGGGAGCTAGTATTTTCTTGACCGGTTGCCCCTCTGAGTGCGGAAGGGTTACAAACTCGTCTCTGTGCAATTTGAATATACTAGCAATATGCTCATTCTAACTGGAAAAGAAGATGCTTTTCATCTTTTATCTTTCATTTTCATTGATGACATTCATGCCATAGTTCAGAAGACCACCCTTCAGCTTGTTCTTGCCTGAGACATAGTGCTTTTAATTTATAAATTATGTCTTCTTAGAAAAAGAAAAAAACCACTCCCTTCTGCCAGTCATATTGTCCTTGTTTTTTAATTACTACCACCAAAGAGAAAAGGCTTTAATGCCTAGAAGAAACGTGCACATATTTTCTACCACAAAGAAATTCATCAATGTTTAGCACAATGGCATGTAATTAATAGTTGTACTTTAAAATTCAAGATAGGCTCATTGTAGTTGTTTGCCAAGACATATACACTAACACTGCCATGCAGAATGTATTTTTCCTATTGTTTCTGTTTTTCAGTAGGTAGCAAGACTGTGAATACAAACCAATGCGGCAACGGTGCAGCATTACCAGAACAACCGGCTGTAGCAGTCCTTTCCACTATGAAGATTCACTTTACACAACAGTTACAGGTGAAAAATGAACGAAACAATTGTCTCAAGGCCCCCCAACCGCTTCACTGCACAACTGCCAGCTGCTTCCCCCCCCCCTTTTTTTTTTTAAATCAGAACATAAGGATGCTTTACAACTGCATTGAACAAACCCTTTCTCAGGTGCTCCCAGGTCTGACCCCTTGTTTTCAAACAGCTGGTCATTGTCCTGGCAAAATGCTGTGAGATAGCATTTTCCAACTAAGTGCCTAGTGTTCACTGGCAGAGAAATGAGGCTGGTTAAGTGAAAGGTGTTGCGCATGCCCAGCTCAGGTGAAGGGCTCCAAGACAAAAAGCGTGGTGGTTTTAGCTGACACTAGTGTCCCCTGCTGTGTCCCTCTCCCGTTTCCCTGCCCTAGATTGCTGCCCTACCACAAGAGCGGCTGAAGGCCCAGCCAGTCGAAATCTTGCAGTGATACAAACTTTTCCTTTAATGGCAATGATGGGTGCCAAAATCCAGCTCAGCCTTGTCTCCCCCTCACCTCTGCCTGCCTGCTCGTTCCCACCCTAGTGCTACAGATCTCTACTCTTATTTTTGTCAGTACAGCTGTGTGTGGAAACGGAATAGCTGAAACTACCTGGGTTAAGGGCAGGGAAGCTTTTGATTTTCATTTAAACCAAAGGGTGGGATCTTGCTAAGAAGTCAGGCATGAGCAGGGATGACTGGGGCACAGACGAACATTTCACTGTGCCACCTGGCATAACAGGAGCAGCACCTTCGAGCAGAGGCAGCAATGGCGGTTTGGCAGTGATGGCCTCAACTGCTGCAGTCACATCTGCCAGCTCTCATCTGCCACTACATTGGCTTCCAAGCAAATGGCACAGGTAAGGTCTGCTGGATATCAGGCCTCTTATTTACAGTCTAGTTTGCTGGCCTTAATAATGTACAAAGAAAAGCTCTGAAGCGAGTTTTGTTGGCATTGACTGGCAGCGATCCTCTCCCCAAGCTGTGCTTGTTTCTTTCTCCTTCTGACACTACCGTGATGGCAAGCTGACCCATGCTGGAAGCTGGGACGAGAATCCTTGTCTGCGAGCAACAGACATGGACGAGAAAACAGCTTACTAAATGTGATACCATATCTGAAGAGTTCAGATGCAGCAAGTTCATTTTTCAGGCTGTCACATTCACAAAACCCTATCCATGAGTTTACACAACAGATTTACCTGTGCATCCTTGTGCCCATTCACTCATCCAGTTGTGCTTTGGAGATGAAGTGGAGGTTTGAGTCAGGAGCTTCCTAAAGCCTCTGAAGTCACAAATCCCAGACATCGCATACAACTAGATTTTTCAGTACTGCTGCTTGCATGAACTGCTTTAGACTGGTATAACTTGTAGCAGACTAATGGCAGTTGCCTGAAATACCCTCTGCCAGGAGCTGCTGTTGGTCCTGCAGGGAAAGCGTGAAGTAGGTTTTGCTGACTCATTGGCAGAGCTGACTTGTTACCCCGCACAGATACTAACAAAGTTGGAGTAGCCTTCAACCAACAAACCCCAAACTTAGGTTTAAGGACAGGTATGGGCGGGGAATGGCACAAATCCTTGGTGTAGCTAAGCCTAAAAACAAAGCTTATTGTTCTTTTGAGAATATTGTTAATTCATAAATGAAACTTCAGAATTATGGCTTTGATCTTTATATGTGTGTAGCTTGAAATCAAATTGGGGTCTTCACCTGTTTACAAATCTGCTAGTTCAGGAAGCAGAAAAAATGGAATCAGTTATTTGTTACCCTGTCTGCTCCCACCTGTAGAGTTTTGCCTTACATTTGCTTGCAAATTCTGCAGAGCAAGGGCATTATTTTCCTCCTCTGCAGTTGTACAGCACCAAAGAACCTCAGCTGCACACTGCAACCCAGGGGCAATTGCCCTACAAATAAGAACGTTACTAGTCCCGCTGTAGCGGTCAGTATAAACATAACCCTCAAAAACATTTGTTGCCATCTGACACTTAAAGATCCTGACTGCCCACAGAGGTGGGTTCCCACTTTGGGCTAAGAGGTATTGCTCCTGTTCTCCAGAGTGGCCAGCCCTTGCACACTGGTTTTCTTCAGAAATATGACCCATCTAATGGTCGGCCTGCATCTCTGCAGTCAAGTGAAAAACTGAGGGTTCCCCAAAGAGATGGGGACCACAGAATGGAGAAACAGAGAAAGTATTTTCAACCTACCCAGCAATTTCCACAGCAGTACAAATATGACCAGATAGATAAAAATGACACTAAAACTCCTTCCTTCAGGACCATTCCTCTCCTCTCTGTAACAGCATCCTCCCCAGTGATAGTCACAGAAAGGACCACTAGATGCAACTTTTCTTTGTAAATCCCCAAACCAAGTTAGACAGTAAACTACTGAAAACAAGTACTGCTTAAAATAATCTTTCACTCTTTCACTCAGTGATGTTTGTTTGCTTTTTGTATTCAGATCTGATCAGTTTTTAAAATAGGTAAGGCAAGTTCCAAGCTATGGAGTTTGTAATCCAGAGCTTATTAGCCTGAAGAAGAAAGTTTAAAGTAAAGCAGTACTGGTTTTCTCTTTCATAAATGACTTACACCGTGATTATCTGACATTTTCATCTACGTAAAAAAGTGGAGAGTTTGGCTGTTAGTCTTAAATATTGGGAAATCTACCCAAAAGCACCTTGTCAAGCTGGTCAGAGCTGTCAGCTGTCAGTCTTGTTGAGGAACAATTCAGAGATTCCGTAGAGATGAACATGCTGTACACACATCTATAAATAAAAACTCCTATTTCGTTTGTGGTGAGCTAGAATTAGATATGCTAATATACCTACATACATCCAAGGCTATAAATAAAAATTAGTATCTTGTTCATGGAGTTGAGCTGGACTTAGATATGCTAACTCTCCCTCTCTGTTTTTACAAATACATACATATTGTTAGTATATACACAGCTATATCTAGGACACCAAGTTTCTAAAATACCCAATGCTATGGCCCTCAGAACTCACGTTAGGGTCACCTACAAGCAATTTCACCTCCCTGTGGCCCCTTTCTAAGAGGAAATAAGAAAGGAAGGAGGGAGGAGACCAGACTAGAGAAGGTTCTCACCAAACCCCGATAGGAAAGACACAGTTCTCCCCAAAACATTTGCCATAACAGACTTCCACCTAGAATGAGAGGGAGGAATAACTGTGACTGGTCCTGATGGATAAGACATTACTATAGCACAAGGTTCTGCTGAACAGTGACTGAGCCAAACTGAGAAAAAAGGCAAGGCCAAGCTGTGCATGCAAGTAAGTGCAAGAGGATGTGTGGATGGAGGCCTGCAAAGGGAGGCTGCGGCAGTCCTCCATCATATGACTGAGATCTCAGATGCCACATCAGGCGGTGGCAAAAAAGGCAGAGGAAAGGTATAACACGATTCTTAGCTAGTATGAGCTAGTATCCCTAGTTAATCTCCAGCAGGTAACATACATCCCTCTACTGTTACGTACACTTGACGAATAGCACTTACTCGGATTGTGCATGTCATTTCAAGTTGTTTGATCAATGCAGATCAAATTCCCACTGTAGTCCCCAAAGAGGCAAAAATCCTACACACAGGCCTTCAGCCATGAGTCATTCTCAGCTACAAGAGGGACGTGAGCCACAGTCCTGGAACAGAGATTACCACAGGCTAATGTACACCTCGGCATACCACGTGCATACCTACATAATGGGTATTGATAGATAAATCAGAGAATAGACAGGCATAAATATAAACAAATATAACTCAGATAATAAATAGGCATAATTAGATAAAAGGCACTAACAGATAATAATTTTAATGGGAGAGGTGGATAGGGGAAGATCAAGCTTATCTTTTCTCTGAGCTGAACCTCTAGTATCTCCTTAATTTCATCACATTAGTCTTCAGCCATAAAGACAAAATTTAAGTCTTTCAGCTACATTGCTGGACACTGCTCCTGGGAGACGAGTGTTTGCTTTGGTGCCAGTTATTTTCTATCTCTAGCACCAAGAGGACAGAGTGGACCCTGCTCTCGAACATCAGGATTACAGAGTTTCAGAAGGGTTTTTATGTGACTTCGGTTTTAAGCATTTTTCATTTATTCCTGCAGGACCTCTTCCTGCAAGATGCCTCTTGTTCTCATCAGGACTGAACGATGCTTAGTTTTATCTTTAATCTCTTTATTACATTTCATAGAACATGAAATAAATAATTGTTAGCTTGTGCTGTGGCCAACAGGAGCCTCCAAACCAGTAACCGAGGGTTACGGCAGATGTTGGCCTGTGGAAGTTGCAGGAACTCAACATCTGCAGAAATCCAACCCTTAGATTTTAAGGCATTGCTTTGTACAGCTTCAGGTAGTCTTGAAAACGTTTCTCATAAGATTGGCCAGAGCTAGTGCGGCTTTTTCAGTTCATTCACTCCATCTTACAACTATCTTCAATAAAATATATTAATTGCGTTGGAATTATGTATTCACTCAGTTGTCTGCTTTTTAATAAACCATGCACTATGGGGATTTTCACCAGCTCATGATCTGTAATTAAGTAAGTATGCAAAGTATTTACCTCAAATCTTGTTAAACTGATAGCTTTGGCTCTGTATATTCAGGACACTGCTTTTAGAGAAGTCCTTAAGGAGATCTGTTTTGTACATACAGCACTAGTAAAAAGTAACACATTACCACAATCTGAACTATTGCTCCTGCATTGTGCATTCTGGAACTTAGTACAGCCAAGCCAGAATCACAGATGGTGTTTTACATGACAGCAGTCATGACTATTGGCCCTCAAGTCATTTGGAAAAAAAACCCAACCAAACTCTCAACATCTACCAGGATCGGGTCATACTGGAGGAGACAAGAGAGAAAGAGCAGCATCACTGGTTTATAAACATCTGATTTACACCCTAATAGGTAATTATGCCACAGCTGGTAGGGAAAATTTCAAACAAGCAGTTAAAGTAAATATCAAAATAAAGAATGGACTTGATCCAACCAACACGGCCTTCTCAGTGCACTGCATCGTGCCTTTTTGATATGAGAATATCATATGAGACTATCGTATGAGCAAATAAATTATTTTGGCAGCTTTTAGGGCCAAAGTCAGTCCTACAATTTCTTCTTTGAGCATTTGCAGCTACAGAGACTATGGTAGCTTTCAAAGGGTTTGTTGTGCTGTGTTTTTGTCAGAACAGGTCTTTCATTTGATAAAGGCAAGCCAGAACCAAATTTAGCGCGACTGTCTAACATCAAAACTAGGCCTTGAGCAAAGTTCATAGACTGGATAAAGAGCATCTCCTTAATGAAACAGGCATCTTCACCCAAGTTCAAAGCTCCTGGCTCAGGAGTGGCCAGAGCACATTTTGCTTTTGACTTGCTAAATATCTCAGGTTTGGAAATTTATCAAGCTCAAATTAATAATTAATTTGGGGAAGCATTAGATTTCAGGCCACTGTATCCTGTGAGCTGCTCTCAAACCATTTGCAGTAAATATATCTAGTGTCAGGCACTCTGGTGCACTGGTGCATCCAAACCTAAAGCCATGTCCCTGCCAGTATACCCAGGACACACCCTTACTTGAACAGGTAAGGCAAAATCCTGTATCCGTGTTAAAAAGCCCAAAGTGAGTATCTTTCTACCTACTTGCCAGAGATTTACCCCATTTTTCTAAAGCAGCTGCTTAGAAAAAAGGACTCCATGTGATTGTTTAAGATAGCATAGCACAGAAGACAGGTTTGTATCCATCCTTGCCTCTGCCTGTGAATGCCCCTGGAAGAAATCCCCTATGTTAAGCTTCACAGAATGCAAATGAGAAAGAATGGTGTTTCTAAGGAGTCCTTATGCCTGACACTTAGGAAAAACATCTACAATGCAAAGCATGTCATACTGCTAGTGGGAATTGCAGGAGGAGAGGGAACATTTTCTAAGACATCTGCAGGGAATATTTTACGAATTGAAGTGTGTTTTCTCTTAGGGGACTGTTTCATTGCTTCACTTGATTATCCATGATGTTTTAACAACCATGTTTTTAAAGGTTTTTCATAAGAACAAAATTTTGAATCAAGAGGCTATGAGATTCCAAAGGGAAAGAGTGTTTTGCTTAGGTAGCCACCCATGACATCAGGGGATTTCAAATGGAAGTGTGTAAAATAAAGTCATCTATGCAAAAATTAAATGAACTGAAAAAAAGAAAATGGAAAAAAAATGCCTATATAAACTGGTCATTTGTTGAATTGCAAAGTGTTCTGAGGAACTTAAACTAAGCAAAATAAAAAAGCTGAAAGGGGCATTAAAATAATTCCTATAATACTCCTATTCAGATCACACTGTCCATTGCTGCAGTGCAAGCCAGTGTAACTGGACTAAACCCACCAGAAATAGCTCCATTTCTCTGCAGATGCTACTCTCAAGTAGGTAGTAGCCAAAACTGGAGGTCTGAAACCACTCCCCAATTGGACTTTAAAACTTGCTATTGCCACACTAGCACTGGTTTTCTACAATCTATTGATTTTGTTATGCTTGCTTGCAAAAGTGCAAGACCGGGGTAATGCCAAGTAAACAGCAGTACAGTAGTTCAAAATAGAAAGATTGCTGATCATTTAAAATTTCCTTTCATCTCTCCTGCTTTTTCATAATAGCCACTGAAAGCATTTCTAACACAGACAAAGGTCTAGGCGTTTTAGTCGCTGTGCTCTGCAGGTCTCCATGAGGCTTAGCCAGCCACAACCAAATCCTTGTTAACAGCCTCGCTCTCGCATTTACCCCATGAGTAGAAAGACAAGTTGCACTGCCCGGATGTATTAGCAGAAATACTAGACAGCAGCTGGAAACACTGTCCAAAAAACAGTGTGTGTTGGGTGGGTTACTCCTCACATTGCTTCCAAGTGTCTTTCAATGGTGACTCGAGAGAAAACACCAAAAACCTGCAGTCTGACACAGTTTCTTGATATATGTTGTGGGATTAAGAGAGAGAAGGTTCAGGTGATTTCATGAGATAGGTGGGAACCCGTCCAAACCAGCAAAACCGCAGGGCGGGAAGGTTCCTGAAAAGAGCTGCCTTTTCATCACCCTCATGACACAGTCAGGTGGCCGCTGGCCAAAGGCACAGGTCCCCTTCTCCCAAGACCAGAAGTACCCCATTCCCTCACTGCCTAGTCTGCCTTTAACTCCCACTATTGTTTCCTTACCGATCAGATCCGTTTAGGTTTGCAGGAGAGAAACAGTCAAAACCCAAGTGCTTCCTGACATTAATCCAGCTTTCCCAGCTTACTGAAAACCTCATTGTGCCCCAGTGAAGGGCCGGAGAGCCTAGCTGCTACGCTCTGCCTGCTGCCATCCTCGGTTGGAATGAAAATCAAACTGTTTCTGCTGACTCCCACTCCTAACCATTTGTAGCAGACAGAATGAAAGCAAAAAAGGGATTCCACTGAGCAAAGAAACCAGGAGCGCACAGGCGTGGGCAAAGCAGCCGAGGAACAGAAGGCAGCATTTGTTTTGACTGATGCAACCTGACAAAAGCCAAATAATGTGTCCATTTGCACAGCTGCATATTGCTGTAGATGTGGCATGGACCACAAAAATGATATTTAAGGTAACAAATTGGTAATACATAAAGGCAGGGTTTTTCCGCTTTCACACATAAAAATTTAATACATTTCTATTTCAAAGAGATTCACACCATCCTTCTAGGCAAGCTCATTTTTTTAGAATTAAACATATGATGGGTTTTATTGTGCAAAGTAACACAGGTTCATGTGGGACCAAGATGCGAACAGTGATAACACCAGTTGTTCTACTTCAGAAAGTCTAGCTGGTTGAAACCTGGGTTAGTACATCACAAAACTTAAAGAAACACCTGCCTGCAGCTGGTTTAGGTTCCCAGAAATGTGCACTGCATGGTCACAGAAGGGATGCTCAGGGAGAACTAAGCAGCTCCAGAGTTAGCGTTCACTGCTTTTGTTCCCCTGGAAAATGCAAATCGCCATATGGTTACTTTTTTGATGAAGCAAGGGTTAAAAACCAGTGTAACTGGAAAGAAGATTTCAGCTTCACTGAAGAGACACAGGGGAAAAGAAAAAAAAAAAAAAGCATAAACCTAGCTGCACGAAGCCATCTGGGATTCTCAGAATTGCACCTAATCAAATGGTGCTGGGGCAACTGTTAACTTGTCAGCTGGGGTACAGGGGAACTGGGCTGCCTACACAAGAGGACTCTTAGTATCAAACACAGTCAAGACTAGGTTCTGATCTAGGTCTTGCCACAAGGATTCAAATTCACCAAGTATTAAAGCAGGGGAATGCTAGAACCTCTTAAATAGGCAGTTGGTTTCTCCTCCCCCTTACCAAGGACTGTCAGACCTTACCTTCCTGCTTAACAAAAGAGGTGAATAATTACTTTTCAAATTTATAGCAAGGTGCTGACTGAAAATACATAATTTTGAAATTTATGGTATGACAAACTTAGATTATGATGTTACATGACTCAATCTGCCATTATTTTTTAACAGAAAAATGTTTTGATTGAGCAAATCCATTTCCTTAAACTTCAAAACAGGACAGTTGAAATAGCGATTTCCAAAGAGCAGCAGAAGCATTAAATATCTGCTGGCAGTTTATTTGCAGGGTTTAATGCATGGACTGCTAGAGCACTACCAGGGTGGGCTGTTTTCCATGCATGGTATGCCTTGTTGTAACACCAACAAAATGAGCGCTGCTGGTCCTAATTGCTTTAGGACCTAATTGCTGTAACACTTTTGAACCCAAGGCAAAAGTGTTTTGTTGTGTTTTATTGTTTGGTGTTTTTAAATAAAAGTAAAAAACAAACAAACAAACAAAAAACCACACCCCAACCCTGCTTAGGGAGCGACCCTTCTACCAAGGCTGTACTGTGCTAACCCACCAGCAAAACTGTGGAAAGCAGAGACAACTAACTCTTCCATCACCTTAAGCACTCATCCTCCTCCCCAGAGATGGCAGAGCACACTGTGGCACTTCTCAGTTATTTCTCTATAAGAAGAGGCGTAAGATTTACATCATACACAAATTCAAAGTAGAGGGCCCTCACTCGCATCCTGTTGTTGGAGCACGATTACAATCTCCGGGTCCTATAACATCCTAGGAATAAATGTAGGCTGCTTTGTTATATGACATTAAGTCTTTGGTCTAAGACTATAAAGGAGACAGTCCTGAAAAAGGTACATCAGGGTGTTTCCAGCCATTGGGCTGGCCCTGTACAGGAGGGATCACCCAGCAGTGCAAATCTCCAGCACAGAGCCAGAGTTTTGTCTGCACTAAAGCCAACAGATTCTTTCAAATTATTCATTACAAGTAATGTGTCCCATAAAGTCCCCATGAATCCACTCTGCCACTGAAACGTACATTTCTAAAATACACAGGCTGTTTTCTTATATTATTTTCCTTTTCTTTGTTTAAACTGAAAATGTAAAGAGCTCTAGCTACAAGAGAGCACAATGGTAAGTGCTTTTAGGTTAAAAATTTACCATGTTTACAATCCTCTCACATGAAGAGGACAGCATCAATGACTTTTGCAATGTGCAAAAACATACAAACTGACTATATTCTCCTGGGCTGAGGCTTTGTACATATAGTCAGCTAGATATACAAGCTAGTTTTGAGATGTCTGCCTCAAAATGTATTCCAACTGACTTCCAGTTCCTCTGCTGTTGCCATTTTTCTCTGACATGTCTTTTTTGCACAGCATAGTTAGCTTTGCTTGGAAAAATCAAATTATTAGCTTGTGTACAACTTGCTTAGATTATATGATAACCACCCTGTCAAAAATGTATCTTAATTAGTTAAGACAACAGGCATTTTCCAGAATTGGCCTGTCAGATAACGTATCCTAGCATAAGAGAATTTTAAGGGTGATTTCACTTACAGAGCTTTAGTGAGACTGTATTTCTTCACCTTCTACAGGCAAGTCTTTTCTTTACCTTCTTGGGGGCTGATACAGCTTATCTTCAGGTCACTGAATATCATGAGACATCATTCTTAGAGCTTTAGTAATTTTTATTGTTTAAATATTTAAACAACAAAACCCCTGGGGATGTGGAATTGCAGTAGAACATCTACCAGAAATTTAAGGTGGAATACAGGACAGAGATTTTTTAGTTGTTCTTCTTTGGTGTTCCCTGTTCCCTGCCTTCCCAGAAAAGCATTATTTACTGAGATATATCAGAATAAAATTAAATTTAAACATACTGTTATGATATAATAGAGGAATCATGGTTAGTACAAAAGTTTGTGCTTTCTAGCACCACGAGAGAAAGAAGAATCAAGCCTACCTTACAAAACCAACTAACCAAAACTGTTCAAACTGATCAGGGACCATAAACCCCACAACAACTTTATTGTGCCAATATGGCCCTCAGTACCGGTCATAGAGAGGACAGTAATGTGCCCTCCTGCTTAAGGTTCTTTCTTTGAAATTAACCTCAATGCCAGGTTTGTTGGCTTTACAGTAGTTGCTTCAGGGATAGTCAGAAATTATTGATGTAGTGTTCACTGTATTATGTTTATTTAGCAATGAAGGACATATTTAAGCCTGCTTTAAGGTAGCGAGCCATGTACTCATGCAGCTGAACTCTTGAGCTCCTATGCCAACAGCTATACACACCTAGACCTGGTACCCACCTACACAACAAAGAAATGTGATCTTCTGAAATCCAAAATGGTGCAATTTGGGGTTGGGGGGTGGGTGAAGTGGGTGTTTCTGCTAACTGGGGGAGAGGAACCACACAAGCTGGGCAGTAGACACCCCATTAAGAGTGTTTTCTGGGAGTAAACTGACCCAAACTAGCTATAGCTCCAAAATAATGAGCTTTAGTATCAAGCACTTCTAATCTGTATGCTATCCGCACATTTTTCGTCCACTCAACTCGCACGAACTGCAGGTGTTGTGGCACTAATAACCCATTTGCTGTTCCTATTCCCTCTGTGCAGGAAATTGCTGACCAATTACTCATTCTGTAGGTCTTTCAAGAGCAGGAGACAAAACACACATCCAAAATGTTTGACAACAATGCAAACAAGGATTCAACTGTTGTGAAAGGCTGCTACTTGTAAACACTTTCCCAGACTGACTGAACTGGTCTCAGGTTCTAGATGTGCGTGACAGTCATATTTGCAAGCAGTGCCAAGGAGATATGACCAGCAGCAGCTTTCTGAATATTTGACTTCTACCATGAATGAAGCATTACACACGAGCAAACGTGTTCTTCCTGTTCAGGACACAAATCTTGACTTTTTACCTTCACTCAGCATGCCATTCAATGCCAGTGCCCTGGCTTTGAATGCTGCCTGAATATCCTCCAAAGGCAGCTTGACAGCACTGGACTAAAGCTTATGAGAGAGAGGGCAGAGAAGAAATTTTAAAAGACATAGTTTAAAACACTTTCCACAGCTTGAGAGCCAACTTATGCATGAAAACAGCCATCACATTTCAGGTAAGAACTGCTTCTTGGAGTGTAGCTGTACAGAGCTGAGCTGTACTTGAGGAATCTCACGCTGACCATGGGACGTGCACGCAGGCTGTTGCGAGACTGCCAGGAGATGGTTCTGAGGCGGCAGTAATGCAGCTGTTTGCTAGCGGTTGGAAGGGAACGTGCTTGTGTTTGACAAAGAGGACAAACATTGTTAAAATGAAAACTTGGGAGGTGAAGGTGGATACAAAGGAACGAGGAGAAGAAAAGAATTGTAGGGTAATCACAGAAACGGACATGGGGAATTATTTGAGCCTCAACTGCAAAAACTGGGAGACTGTTCAATGCCAGTTATAGCTGACTACATGAGCTCATTAGCCTCCACAAAGCTCATATAGCCAAGAAAATAATAGAAATATTTCAGGATTTTAGGTGTCACAAATTTGATTTTGATATTCAAAATTGCCTAGCCAAACCTTCCCCTCTCCTACATGCACACACACACACGGAGGCAACTTCAAGCTGTATCAAATCTGATGGGAGTCAGCTTGGTGTGTCGGTGTCAGAACAGGGACTACATACACAGGAGCTAAAATCAACACTTCTAACAACAGCAGAGCACCCACGGAGACCCTCAAACCATCCATAGCCTATGGACAAGCCTGCCTTACCCTTGACAAGACATCAGGGTAGCGAGGGCCTGTTTCTCTTGTTTCTCCTCCATCCCTTCCTTTTGTTCTGTAAAGGACTGAAGATTTGGTCCTTACTAAGTATAGAATAAGTATTCTCCATAACCTCTCCTACTACTAACTGCCTGACTTTTATTTTACCAATCTTGTTTGGCAGTAAACCTAGAAGTCTGAGGAATTTATTAGCCACAGATTTCTAGGAGCCATGAGGAATGCAGGAATACTCTCTGTCATTCCTTGTCCCAAAGCCCCCTTCCATCGTCGACTGACAACTCCTTCTAAGTGCTTCTATATCGCTGTGGGGCGCTCCACAGAGATAGCACTAAGTATAATAATATACCTGGGTGGGTAATGATACAACTGTTGATATTTACTGTTGCGGTAATTTTTCTTTTCTTTGAGCTGTTATTTTTTATTCTCTTTCCCTGGGAAACAGAGAGAGGTTGTTAAAAATTCTTAAGCACAGTCATACAGTAACTATAATGATAACAGACCACAAAATTCAAGCATTCACATCAGAAAATACCACAGTATACTCTGGAGGGGGAAACAGTCTATTTTTTCCTCAAGAAAATATTTTCTATAATAAATATATCTGGACAGTTTACAAAGTCCTCAGAGGCTAACCAGTTAGCTGTAACAAGTTCTATACCTGACACATTTTTCTTCAGGGTAGCTTGCTTCATTCAGAGTTTTAATGTTTAAATAAACTGCTGCCCAAATCAATAATCTACGAAATCATTCACTCTGGGAAAGTCCTTCAATCCTTCCCCCCTGTTTTAAGTCAATTTATATGCTATGCTACAGCCACCTCCGGCTGCATTTCATTACCTTCCCACTCCATCTTGTAGCAGCCACTCTGTAGTTTTGGCTACTATTTTCTCAGTGAGGAGGTCCAAAATATTTTATTTTGTGCCAAACTTGTCTCAGACAGCTGAGAATCCCTTCTGTCTTGTCTCAGGGTTTTAGATCACTGCTGTATTCCAGCAGAGAGGGTGGAATCTGAGGCCAAACAGCTGGAACATATCTGCTAGTCTTTGTCTGGTGACAGTAACTGAAGAGGTGTCATTGCTGTTGGCTTTGATAATCTTAAATTAAGCAGGTGTGGGAGGAAACAAACCTAGGTTGTATTGATCCGATCCTATTTTATTTCCTTCCCTGCACCAAGTTTGCAGATAGCTGTTCTCCTACTCTGATATTTTTTAAAGATACTTAAAATGTCTATTAACAAAATAGTTTCACAAAAACTTCACAGAACAGTGTTAACCTCTTCAAAAACCTTGTAACTTCAATGATGTACAGTGCTAACCTAGCAAAGCACTTAAGTAAATGCTTTAAATTAAGCTGGCGGATATTACTGTGCTAACAGAGATGGGACCACTCATATGCTTAAATCCACTTCAGTAAATGCAAAGGTTCGTTCTGCGTTCAAGGGGGCTCACCTGAGCAGCAGCAGATGTGTAACATATCCAGTTTCCAGTACCCTTCTGATTCCTTTCCCAGGCATACAGCACCATAATATCCAGAGATCCAGTTAGATGCATGACCTCATGACATAAGGACACAGAGGTTACAGAACATGCTTCATCTCAAACCACACAAAATAGGCAAGGGCTGTACAGACAAACAGCCTGAATGCGACCGATTCCAAGCCTTGCCTTTGGCCTCCTCACACCAAGGCCATTGAGCTTGTTTTCCAGTTGTCTGGAAACAGGATACAGTTTCCAAAGGGAGAGGCAGTAGTCAGTAGGCACCTGCGCTTAATGCTCTACACAGCCTCAAGCTCCCATTTATTTATCTGAGAATCTAAGTTGGTCAATATGAACATTCAGAGGTACGTGACAGAAATTTTGTACCTCTTGGAGAATACTCTGCATACTCTGAAGACCCTTCACTCTACAGCACAGGTTTCTGGTGGAACCTACAGGAAGAAACAGGCCTTTACTACAGAACAGACTGTTACCAGAGGTGGTGCAGGAGATGAAGGGAAGGGATCCAGCTATTTTAACATACTGATTATTAGTGAATAATTAAAGACATGCTCCATCTTTTTCAGATACAGGAAGACCTTAGTGATTTCTTTTAAAGTCTTAATTGAAAAAGTAGGAAAAAATAAAATTACTTTGGGAAAGTCTTTCAACTTACGCCTCCCGTTCTTTAGAATTGGGGTTGCATTTCTCTGCACATAAACAGGGATCATTTAAAGGAAGGGAAACAGATTTCCCTGAGGCTCACTCCTAAATACACTTCTAGCCTACCTTAAATAATGGCCCTCATTTACCAAACTGCTGAGGGCCTAGCTGTTCCCACTGATTTCAGCTGACTCTCCATGTGAACTGCTGAATACACTGAAAGGCCCTTACTCATCACTTAGAAGTTTAATTTGAGGTTCCTGCTTCTGAGAACCCACAAAGATCCTGAAAATTCAATATACTTGAAAGCTTGTGTAGTTATTGAGCAATACCTTACCTTAATTTTTCAAATCTCTCCAGAAACAGAGCTATGGTGGAAGTACTCAGAGCCTCAACATCAAACATCTGCATCTAAGGCACTGATTAGTGGTGGATGGCCATCCCTCCTGCTTCTTCCCTCTCCACCAGCTGTTCAAGTGCACAGCTGAGCCTTGGAGCTGAAACAAGTGAAAGCAGCAAATGCGCATAGCTTCTTCACTGCTTTATCTTTGAGGAAAGATAAGCGGGTCTGGGTTTCCTCTCTCTCCTTTTTACACCAATACAAGATGGAAAGCAGTATGTTTCCATTTGCAGAAAATCAGTGTAGTTAACTACATAAATCAAGAAACAAGTGTTTGGAAAAAGTGCAGATTTTGTGAAAAATGAAGCAAACATAAAGAGAAGAACTTCACAGACCAGGGAAACATCCAGAAACTACTCATTTGTTGCTGCTCACTGTTCTGAGACTACAAACAAGAAGAGATGAGAAAAAAAAAGAGACGAGGGAGAGAGAGAGAGAAATCTCAAGGATAGAACATTTTTTCCCTAAGAAAGCCTTCAATACTTATTGTTTTATTTCTACTTTGGAAGAATGAAATATCCAGACTTGATTCTACCTGTCAATCACTGTCGACAGCAGCCTTGCTTGGCTGCCTAGTCATTAGGACTAGCTAATACATTCCCTCTCCTCTGCCATCTTACACCAGAAAAGCTACCAGCTAATGAGATCCATGATGGGGCCATCTCAAAGTAATATACCAGAGAAAAAAAACTGACCAGAAATATTTCAGAAATTTTTGCATTGCCCATGGCTGTAAAAATGTATTTTTACTACAAAAGAATCAAATTAAAAACATCTTTAAAAGCCAACTGAAAAATATTAGAGCTTTCTGCATTTGGGAGGAAAAAACCACAATACAGCCAAACAAGGACCTTCTCACAGATATGCCCAGATTACAAGGAAAGCTATGGAAGAATGCTGAAAGAAAACATCACCAAGAGAGACTGAGGAAGATTCTGTATCCATAACGCTGTCATCCCAGAATAAACCTGTCAGTTTGTTACATATCCAGGTGCTGTTTTTCTGTAGCTTTTGAGATATTTAATGTGCAGTTCTACCCTTGAGATGCGAGACAGTGAAGATGGCACCTTCTTACTCAAGAGATCTCTGCGTGGATTTTCAGTCTCATCTCTGCTTACATTAGGATTTCAGCTGCCTTTCATCTTTACAGTGCTGCAGATCCAAGACAAGTCTGAGGGAGTTATCTATATCCTTGGGTTCACGTATCGCTATAGCACAATCCTGTACTAGAGCATCTCAGGAGCTGATCAGGGACCTGAATCCCTATTCAGTCAGAGGTTTGCATTAGCCACACAGCACAACAGAGCAACAAGGCACTGCCAGCACTGCTGAGCTCAGATTCTTGGACCAGCTGTGCAGCCTCATGGGCTTCAAAATCTGACACCACTTATACCTGTGCAACCTCTGGGGAAAGTCATAGGGTGGCACAGCTAGAAAGGAGGGCAGCATTTGCACTGCGAAAACATTTCATGCGTGAACCAAAAAAGAACCTCACTTCAGAAGGTCAGTTCTGCAAAGCCCGGGCTCTTATGGAAGGCTTTTTAAAACACATTTAAGGATCACAGTGGCAAACAAAATACATGCAAAACTTCTATAGGCAAGAATGTAGGCTTCATCGATGTTTCACTTGCAAAACCAATTTGCAGTGGAAGTGTTCAAAGCAAGTCAGCATCACCACACTGTGTATTTTCAGAGAGAAAGGAAAAAAAATGGATCTAACATTTCTGTATGGAGATGCAGGGTTTGCTATACTGGAGCGGACAAATCCTCCAGTTTCATTCCCTGTTTCTGAAAGCAGCTTGCATGGCATGGCTTGAACAGCGGCAGAAAACAAAGCACGCACTCAAGTGATGGATCCAGCCATTTGCAGACCTTATCACAGGAGAAGACCTTCCTCCAGACCCCTTCAGGTTATCTGACAAAACCACGCAACCTCATATTTTGCAGTCCAACTTACCATAAGTTGGTCTGAAACGAGGCTCAGGAAATACACCCAGGAAAGTGACTCTTGAGCTATGAGACATATTTGTTGAAGGAGAGAATATGTTTTTAGCCAAACAGATATTTGCAATTTTTTCTTTAAAAAGATAGTATAAAGTAAGAGATCAAAACATCATTAGAGCCAAGTATTCTGCTTTGAGCTTGCACAGCATACTTTGTAATAGCACTTTCACTTGAACTTAGAGATTCTGCTCACATATTCTAACACTCATTGAGAAGGGGAGGAAGGCAGAGAGACAAGGACAGAAAGTGTGAGAGTCCATCTGAAAACAGAGCAGCATAAGCACATACACACGTATCCAGTCTACATTTTCTAGCATACTTCCTACTGAGCTTAACTAATCACCTCTGTGTACAGCTAGTAAGAAAAATTTCTTCGTATTTCCTATAGTATAGAGGGATGGTAAAAATTATTTTCTCAGGAATATAAGGCCTCAAAGGAAGATAGGAGATGGGGAAAAAAAACAGAACACAAAAATAAACTATACTGTGCATTTGTTTGACATGTTATGTGCCATTTTATATCATTTGGAGTTTTATTAGTAGGGTAGCTTTGAGCTTAAGGGAGTATTTCAGGACCAATCTGTCAACAGCTACCAAGTTTTTCTATAGTGCTGGATAGGAGTTTGGAAGTGAATGCAATATAAAAAGAACATGGGATTGAGAATAGATCTAGCAAATCTCAGTTTCCTCTGTCATTTACTGAGAAATCTGCAGGAAGAGGATGGTATCCTTTTAAATAATTTGCAAGCCCTTTACATTTCAACTTTCAGAAGTCACCAGAGACCAGACAAGCATCAGTATACATGCAGCTAGAGCAGGCATAGCCATACATAAAGAGCAGGGTTTTCAGGTTCAGCAATTTTTGAAGAAGAGGTTCCCTTAAAATGCTTCAAATACAAGACACAAGTCAGTACCCGTAGTTGCAAACTCCTACTGTGGTTCGTTTCTTCCTTGATTCAGAGGATTATTAATGTGCTTTGTTACTAATATAGTTTCCAGGATCAGTGATCAGAATCTGTGGTATATCTATGTGTGTGCTTGCTAATCTATGCAAGCCACAGAAGTGACAAAAGAACTGATACAGGCCCCAATTAAAGAAAACTCCTGAAGAAGCTGAAAGAGCTCTCAAAAAGCTTACGCACCTGAGTCCATTTTTCATAATATGGGGACCACATTATTCTGGCAGCTGGCAACAGAACAACTGAATATTCACAGCTGCATAATATCTGGGTGGAAACAAAGCCTTTTCATATGGAACAGTAATTTAATAGGACCACTTATGATTTTTCCAGTATAACGCACAAACACCACGGTGTTTTTTGACAGAGGCACTACCGAGACAGAATGAGAGGATAAACAGAGACCAAGAGAGCACAAATGTCTCCAGGGTCTGGATTTTCACCTATTAGGTCATTGGTGGAACAATAGAACAGGACCCAGATTCTTGGGATTCTTCTGCAAGGCCCTTTCCTATGTTCTGCCTTATGTCAGACAAGCAATCAAAATAACCCACCCAGTAGCAATGGGATAAACCCAATCCTCCCATTGGATTACTCAGACATTTAGGGGATATCTTTAGTACCCCAGCATTCTGGGTGCTGCCTAAGGGTAAAACCATGAGCCATCAGCCACTATAGCTGAGAAAAAAAATATTTCTAACAGCCATAATGTTGGGATTCCATGAAAGAGTATTTTATGTCTGGAAACCACAGCAGTCTTTCAGTTTCATGTTTTAATATTTCATCTGTTGAGAACAAAGAGAACCATCATGATATTAAAGCAATTTCTCTTTGATCCGTAGTGATCTCTAATTCACTGGACTCTGTAATTTGCTTTGTATTGGAGGTTAAGTATAGCTGCTGTAGCTGAGGACTGAAGGATGACATTATATCACACTGCAGTATATTTCTATCTCTGCAATGCATATATCTCATTTCTTACTAAGATGTACAAAGAAAGGAAGTTCAGAATGCATATTCATATTAGGATGTGTTCATGCTCTGGAGATGACTTTAATACAAAGCCAAAAAGTAATATTAGCTTCGCCACACAATTTATTCTTAAGAAACAAAACTTTCATTTGAATAGGATCATTCTGCTAGCCAAAGATGTATTTTACTTCTGTTGAAACCACATTTCTGTTGTGAACAAATAAAATGAATAGCATAGAAGCTTTTTATAATACCCAAATCTTATTCAAAACATATACTAGGGGCCAACTCTTGCTCTCTGACACTGCACTAATACAGTAGATATAATGGAGATGTGTGTATCAACATATAACTATGTTACAAATGTATTCAGTGTACTTCCAAAACTACTTGGTTTGTTATCTAATTGCCTTCTACAAAGTAGAGCCGACAGGATGAACAGTGGCCTCCTCCTTTCATTCACTCTTTGGAAAACATTAGGAACTCAGGTCTGGGTGTTCCATGTTAGACAACGCAGATTGATGAGGCAGAAAAGACTGAAAAGACAGCTTTCTTCCCAATATATGGCATCAGAGACTTCTGTGTGGGATGCTTTTCATGGTAAAAGGCTTTCTCTGAGAATTCATAGCCCCTTGCTGCCCTACAGAAATATCTCGGGACACTTTGAACAAAAGTATCTTCAGTTCAGGTAGTGTGACAGCAGTTTCTAACTGAAGGTGCAATCTTCAAAATCACAGGATAGCCAAGAGAAAAGAGCTTCCAAAGTAATAAGTAAGATTAGACCTGCTGCTCTACAATATTTTGGCTCTAGCTTCAGGACATCCCCTCCAAAAGAACTCATTGCAGCAATCAGCCAGAGATACAGATGTTAATAACTAAGGAGGGTCCCATATAACAGACTGCATTTTCCTGCTTTGTTGAATATTTCCAATTTTCTTGCAGAAAAGTGGCATGTGCCATGGAACACTACCCTTTTATGTACAGAAATGTAGACATGGAATTCATGGAAAAACTGAGTCCATATTTTATAGTAGTCCTTCTCTCTCTTCCTGAATGCACTCATTAAGTGAGCAAAGAGTTACAGATCAGTTACTATGCAATTTCTCAGAATATTTTAGATCTGAAGGAGGCTCAACCTAAGTTTGTCAGATAATACATATTAGTAAGCAAAATCTAACGACAAGGGGTGCCAGAGTATCCTGAACAGAGGGGGTTTGAGCCTTAGCTTTGAAAAACAGGTGGACTGAAGTACATCTGCAACTCTTAGGTATTTGCACATGTAGCAGATACACACTTGCAGATGTCAGGCTTGGCTGTCATTGTTACAACTAAAGAACAATGGCCTACAAAGCTTTTGGACAGGAGTTAAATTATTTGTAATGGCCTTTCTGCTTGCTTGTCAAACACCTTTGTTATTTGAATTAAACATCATTAACAATTCATTTGTTTACTGTTAGATTCAAAACAGGTTGGAATCAATGTAATCAGTTTAGGTTCGACTTGCATCCTTTTCCAGTTTGATTCACAGAAATTAAGCCTAGAAAACATCTCAGAGATCTGCTTTATCCCTCTTGGTGATTTGTCTCCCTTACTGTGTGCCTTCTAGCACATCTCTCTTTTTGGGAGGCAAAAGTCAACTCAGACAATCCGATCACCACTCTGTTCTGGTTAGATTTCCAGCACCGCAGGAAATTGCTTAACATTTACATCCTCCGAATCTCAACAAAAATTTATATTTAGAACAATTAATAAGAGACATTCCTACTGATAGGAAGTTTAGCAATGCTTGACAGAGTTCCTTTAACATCAGATTTAACCAGCAGTTCAAAACTTTCCTATATAAAAAAGGCTGCCTCGCATAAGTTTTTATGGCCTGGTTATAGGCCTGAGAAAAAAGTCTTTAAAATAAAAACGCTGATGCAACACTAACTACAGCAGGCATCTCTAGAATAACATCTTTTGATAACACCTAAAATGACTGGGTTTTAAGGATGTTGTTGTAATGAGAAAGGAGGGTGTTTAGAGCTGCAGGTGGCGTTATTTCCAATCTAAGAACACAACTGGGTGCAGAAAATGATGCATCTCTTACTTTCAAATAATAAATAAGACTATGATATAAGTTTCTCTGAAAGGTTTTAGACAGAGGAATAGGTGGAAAGCAGACGCCAGTGCTGCTGACAGGGATACAGTGGCAAACAACTGACTTCCTAAAACAAAACCTAGGTTCTGTACCACGATGTTCAAAGACATACTACGTGGCATCGCATCAGATCCGCCTTGGGATTTTACTAAATATTAGAAAATGTTGTTAGCCAAATGTTTGATTCTTAGAGAAGACTGCTTTCACAGGGATCCACACATCTGCACACCCCCCCACCAGTGAGAAAAAAAGAAGAACATGGTCTCTATAGCCCCTTTAACATTTCCCTGTGGAAATGAGCACCCCAAAGTACAATGGGATCAGGGATACCAAGCCAGCAAAAGGGAGATGTAAACTTTCAAAAGCCTTTTCTTATACACACATATGAAACATTAAATCCTTGAATGGAAAGTACCAACCTAAAGCAAAAAGGAAAAGGGACAAATGGTTTATACATGCAGATATTTACTTGTTTGGAGGAGGATCAGAGTAGAGCTCCCTCTTTAGCAAGAATAAGAAATACTAGAAGCAGGAAGGAAATGAGGAGGACAGGATCTCAGTGCATGCGCCAGGCACCCTTTCAGGGACTGCAGCAGTTCGTCGGGTTCTAGATGAGGATACAAGAATGATAACAGCTGAGATGCCTGGCTGGAAAACTACTGTCTTAATAAATTCATCCTAGGTTTAACATCTAGCAAAACTCTTATTTCCTGAAAAAAACCTCATTCCCACAGTTCAAATCCCTGTGTCTCATACGCGTGCCACAATCTTCCAGTGCCAGTTTAGTGGTGTTGTTGATTTATGGCTTTATCAAGCTTATCATTTATCAATATTGCCTCTCAAATAAATCAATCTGACTAAAAACAAACATACAAACAAATCTCACCACACATCTTTTCCATGAAGTTTTCGAGGTAATCACCACTGTGGTAACGACTTCTGTCATTTTTCCTCTGAAAACCTGAAAGCTAGGAGCTGAGCAGATTTTGGACTTCTTATGTTAGACATTGCATAGTAAGAGAAGGGATATGAACTCTTTAAACTCTATGGTGGGAATTCAGCTACAGCAATCACTCAAACACAACAACGTCTGTTCAAGAGCAGTCTAACGAACTATCATATCAATCTTAAAATATCAAACAATAGCGAAATGTAAAAAAAGCACTATAGCATTATACTGAAAAAATTCTTACAGTTAAAGGTTATGTTGATTTTCTTAAAACTTTAAACCTTTACATGAAAGAAGAACAAAAATCAGAAATTGCCATTTTTTTATAATAATTTTTGTTCTACAGGTTACTTGCAAATAGCTCTTTTCTAATATTGGCAATTTAAATCCATTCTGTATTCCTAAATACACTTGCATAAATCATTGAAAGCAAATGACAGAAGCAATATCCTGCATCTCATCTTGCAAACAGGTATATGATCTATTTAGTCCAATTTCAAACTTGAGTGTAGCTGTCAATGCCAAAAAAAAGTAAAAGAAAACATCCACACAAAAGGCATTTAGAAAGATAGGAACTGCCTTAAAAAAAAAAAAAAAAAAAAGAAAGAAAAAGAAGAAGAAATTACATGAATAAGAGGTGAGATTACAGAAATATTGAGAAAAGAGATGGTAACATAATCAAGTTGCCCCTATAAGTTTGCCACCCAAACTAAAAATTTCTATGTTTGGTATGTCCCTTATGTTGAATTTCTGGGGGAAAGTTGCACATCACCATTTCAGTGATCTGTAGGCATAACATTTCTATTTCTCTTGTGCTGAAAATCAGCAGCTTTAGATTGTTCAGGAGCAGTGACTAGAAGATAAATAAATGCTCCAAGTCTCTTAATGACACCTCCACCTGTTAATACAAAACCCAAAGCTTAATCTAGGTTGGGATTTTGTTTCTTTTTCTTTTTTTTTAGCTTGCATCAAATACATTTAATATTAAAAAATAATGAGTATGCAAGTAAAACACTGCATAATAAGTAAATACAGGTCAAAGAACAAGCACCTGGGCATCTCTAATTCTAGTATTCATTAATATCCAAACGAATAAATGGTTTAAAAGCTTAATATTCTTTTATTACAGTTTTCTGCATGTGGTATAGTACAAAATGTTACTAGGCATTTATCATTTATCCACTTATATAGCACAAGAAAGTGGAAGTGAGAAAGCAAAACTGCCAGGCAGAAATTCTTTTAAAAAGATTATCCCACAGTGCCACACATGCCCAACTGACATAGTTGAATCAGATCTCAAAAGGTGTTACTGATGTGAAGAGTTTACTGGGATTTAGAGAAATGCCCTCTCCTTCCAACATGGCTATAATCATTAACTACTGCACTGGAATTCCAATTTGTTGCTTCATCTCAGAAGCTAAAGTTTTGGGGGTTTGGGTTTTTTAAAATTCTAATTAACATTGCAAATAATCACAGAAAGAATTTGCCAGTTCTCATCTGTCAAAACACTTACGGATATCGTGCAAGATCTGTCTTTCTACACTTCGTATCAGATGCAAAAAGCTTGCTGGGGGAGACCTGAAGAGCAGTTAGCTTGAGAATTCTGAGTCGAAAGATGAGCTCACCATTCTGTTCTTTAAGAGACTAGTTAAGAACAGCAGTTGCCAAAAGCAAAGATTTCTTCCTTACTCAAGAACCCTGAATCCTTGTACTATTTGGAAGTTGGTCTTGATCACGCACCATACATCCAGCTTCTATCCAGATATAGGGATATTTGTATTGTTCTCCCTCTCTTTCTCTTACCTACCAAAGGACAAATTCTGCCTTGTGAGTTTCAGGGGAAGTACACCATTATAAGTGAAGGTAAAGGAGAGTAGAAAGTCAACGTTAATCAAATACAATCAATGAGTAACTAATGGTGTGCTGCTGTAAGAAACTCTAGCTGATACATTCAATGTGTTGAATGAACACTGCACCACAGATCACTTCATGAATATATTTTAATTGCTTTGCTTTATTGCTTTTCTAACACCATTTCTCCTTCAGCTTTATGTTGTGTGATAGAAGCCTGAAAATATTAGTCTTCATCACCACCCCTTTCCAACAAACTTTTAAAATGCATTTAATATTAATCATAACAGGGAAATCAAGTCTTGTCTCCTGGCCTTGCTTTTAGCTTTTGAGGATTTAAGAAGGTTGATTGTACTGCTGTTCTTTGAAAGGGCAAGAGCGACGTATCTGTAACAGAGATTTCTTTCCTACCTCCATCGGAGGCAGAGAATGACAAGTATTACAAATAGTTTGTACAATGTTCAGTTTCCCTGCCAGTTAGTCTATAGCCTCTTCTTTTCTACATTGCTCTTCAACAGCAGAAAACCATTGAGACCAAATTTTGTGGTGAAAAATCACACTACAAATCCTACAGAAAGAACAAAGCATGTCCTTGAAACCCAGCCCATGGGGTGAGGTGTAGCCACCCATTACATATGCTACTGCATCAGAGGGGATACTTTTTATTAAGGTTTTATGAGGTGAGTTCCACTAAGTCCTTGGGATCACTGACTTCCTGCCAGACAGCAGAAATGGAACCCCAAACAATATGAGACTCTGTCATGTTGGTATTTGCAACACGAGAGGGGCCTCTAAATCACTGACAGCATTTATTTATTTGGGGGCTACGTATTTCAGGGAAGAAAGACGTGTTTCAGTTAAGATGTGCTTGTAAACTTGATGCTGTGTGTTGGACCTCTAGGTACAATATATGGCCACATAAATCTTGCTCAGTATGAAAACATTTGTATAGAATACTTGGCTATATTTAAGCTTTAAATACTCCAGCACTTTAAGAAAAATCTATATTTTATGGATTAAAATATGCACAAGTTTAAATTTATCTGCACATTTCCTCTTTGGAAACTGTTCCTTGAGAATAACATTAATATTTATTACATTTTCCATGTCTGAGCAATTATACGGGCATAAATTCTTCAAGAGCTGATTCTGCAGGACCTGAGTGGTTACATGGTAGCCTATTTATGTCACTGGGATCTCAGGTAAGGACCTGTGCAAGATCTGTGCTTGGCCTTTAAGACATCCTTCATTCCAGCAGCATTAGCATTCCATTTTACACCTATGGGAGGTGAGGCAGAAGGCCCTGGCACTTGTTTGCATTCAGCTTGATGGCCTCTTTCCCAGCAGTGTATCCAGGGCAGTGGAGCAGCATCCCTCAAAAGTCTTGAGGGCACAACCCCCTTTTCTCTCCATTTTCTTAGTGAGACCCCTTCAGTGGTCACCAGCTCAACTCCTCTCCCACTGAGGAAGGAGAGGCAGTGGCTAAAACCACCAAAGGGGCATCCTCCACTTCCCTCCCTCGTAGCACTGAGTTGCTGGCAGCACGCACAGCGGCATGCGCTCTCCGAGGGAAAGCCCCCGCTGCAGCCGCAGCTTATAGCCGGCTGTTGTTGCCCCAGTTCGGTATCAGCAATAAGACCGTTCCTCCAGATTCCTCTATGGGCTCTCTGACAGGCTTTGATCCCTTTGAGCATTTATTCTCATTTTCTAGTAGAAAATATGTATCATTACAGGATCTTACACAAAAATTGACAAAGCACATTGAATCATCAGATTAGCTAGGCATACCTGATTTCTTCACAGTGAGGCCAAGAATGGAAGCTTTCTATCAAGAGCACACTGTCAATTCTTAAATACTTGATTTTTTTCCTGAACTACAATTGAAAGTTCTACTTGCAGCAAAGCTATAAATACAAGAGACATTGCAATGCAGTTACAAATAAGATACAGGCCAAAAAATTATGGATCCATGCTGTCCGCAAACCTGAGAGAAACGGCAAAACAAATTACGCTGAATGGAAAAGTAAATGATGGATCTACCAAATGAGACTGATTCTTCGCAAGATGAGCAAATTAACCTTGCAGTACCGTTTCCATATGTACTTGCTACACAACTGAAAAAACCTACTCTTTTTCTAGCTTCAGGAGAGCATACCTTCCGCTGGCAAAGACAGAATGCTAGCCACTCAGAAAGGTGACTTTTTTGGACAAATGAGGAAACTTAATGAATTCCCCACTCCACAGACGGCTATAGTATATGTTAGAGCACCTGCTGCAACTCACTTCATATCACATTGCAGTTATGAAAAATAGTTTGCTATTTTGGAACCCCCTGGCAGCCAGAGTGAATCACTGAGGGCCCAAAGCTCATTTATCTTTTGTCAGAACTGAAGCCAAATGAACGCCATCTTGCCCAGCAGCTGAAGAATGGAGGAGAAAAAACACTCTGCAAGTAAAAATAACCAGAGGACCATGCAAGACTTGCAAAGGCAAGTGACTTCTGGCAGGTAATAAAAAGCTTTTCACAACTCACTCAAGCTTTTTAGACCACAGTATTTCCCTGCAAGGTCCTGAGAAAAGCAATGGAGGGGAGGGGGGGCGAGGGAGGGAGAAAGAGGGCATGGGGAGATGATGGGGTAGAAGGAGGAGAGGGAGTAGAGGAAGAGGGGGAGGAGAGTCTGAGCCACAGTCATACACATGCTATCATGGCCTGCCACTAGCTACGTGACCTGCTGGGTACATACAAGATAGACAAGTTTAGGATTTTAGCTCCAGGTCTCACGTGACAGATGTAAGGCAAGAACTACCCTGACAGACGCTCTGTACCTCCAAAGCAGGAAAGGTGAACCTGAACACTTGCTTCTAGTCAAAAACCTGTGAAAGTTGTAAGATTACATGTGGAAGAAATTGGGTACTATATATCATGAGCTGGGGAACAGCTGCTCTCTCAATACTATTAACCAATAGAAACATCATCTGTGCCACTCTCAAAGATCCACACTCCTTTGGCTTCCCACAACTCCTCTGTTGAAACCAACACTTTCACCATGCGAGTGTTGACTTCCTCAAGGATTATATGTAGCCTTAATAGTTTGCAAAAGGCACACAGAGCAAGCTGATAAACTCAATACATATATCACAGTAGTTCATATGGGATCCTTCTTCATATATTTCCATTTTGACCATTTCAGTGAATCCCTGACTGAATTATTTGATTCATTGCATTCGCTAAATCAAAGCAATGTTTCCTGATGCACGCATGCCCCTAACAAATCTCTGTGATGACTGACATAAAGCAAAACCAGTTCCTCTAAAGTTCTGAAGCCCAGCAATATGTTGGTATGTTTTCCTTAGCAAAGCACAGTAATAACATAGGCAGAGGTAGTATCTTTACTAGGCCAACTAGAAGAGCTTGAAACCTAAAAGATTTTGGCACAAAAGCTCTTTTCCTCTTCCAGCTATGCTAGCTGGTCTAATAAAAGATAGGCCTCCTGCAAACCTTGTCATGTTTAAAGTATGCAATAATTGTGTAATCTGAATGTCAGGAGTATCTCAATAGATTTAGACGCACTATTTTTTCCTTTCCTGTTTCCCTTATGTCTGGTAATGTACATGCTTTCTCTGTGAGTAGGAACATGTCTTGGTTGTCTATTCAAGCTTTAAAAGCATATATTTTGTTCTGTGGCCATCAAGGATACAGGAACCCTTGCAACCACTGTAAGAGGAATTTTAAGGCAACCTATTTCTGGGGAAAAAGGTAAAGCCAGGTATTAACCTAGGTTTAAGAGGTATGACTGTTACACAGGGTTCATGTTTCTATGAGTAGTTACACTTTCCTCTCATGTTTCCTAGTTATCTACAAAGTACCATTTCAGCTCTTAAAGACACTATTCAGGTATTATTAGACACATATAAATAGATGAAATACACCAAAATATGGAGTGATTCACAGAAGGAAGTTACACTTTCAAGTTCAGTAAAAACTGAACACAGTTGTGACTTTTCTTTCCCCCAGCTGGAGCCACAGAGATTGTCTTTGGAGTTTATAATATAAGCAGCATTAAAATGCAATCATTGCTCTTGGTTTTCTGTACAGTTAAGGGTACCACTAGTGTAACATGATCTTTGTATGACTAGATGCTCTGATACTAATGTTTTACCTCAAATACAAAACTAAAGAATATGGAACAATGAAGAGAATCAAACAAAAACATGCCAATGCTTTTAGGTAGAAAGACTTTGAATCAAGATGTCACCAATATATTTCATTTTTTTTTGTTTGCAGGTATTTTTTCATTTATTATTTCTCTAGCTTACAAATAACCACTGACTTTCAGCCAATGAGGCAAGCACCTGATTTAACTCTGACTGAAAAAAAGCACAAGCACTTCTCTTGACTTCCTTGGGAGTCAGGTCAGGTCTTTTAATTAGCTTTGATTCTTTGCCATTTTGATAATATGAATATGATCTTAAACACTTCTCTTACTGGACTTTAACTGGAAAGCTAAAGAGTTTTAAATAATTCTCACAAATCCAATTCCTTTACTTGCATCAATTTAAATACACCACAGACTGTTCATGAGCTGAATAAGAGAGTCTTAAAAAAAAACCAGAAAAGCAGGAAATGAGAGATGCAGCATCATAATTTACAGATAAAACAATAATACAGCATCCCTCTTAATGCCCTGAGAAAAACTGCACAGAATTCTTACAGAATAATGTCAATGTTCATAATACTTTGAATCACTTCTTTAAAATTCTATTCTATAAAATTATAGAATCATAGCATGGTTTGGGTTGGAAGGGACCTTAAAGATCATCTAGTTCCAACCCCCCTGCCATGGGCAGGGACACCTTCCACTAGACCAGGTTGCTCAAAGCCCCATCCAGCCTGGCCTTGAACACTGCCAGGGATGGGGCATCCACAACCTCTCTGGGCAACCTGTTCCAGCACCTCACCACCCTCATAGTGAAGAGCTTCTTCCTTACAGCTAATCTACATCTACTCTCTTTCACTTTAAAGCCATTACCCCTTGTCCCATCACTACATGCCCCTGTAAAAAATCCCTCTCCAGATTTCTTGTAGGCCCCTTTAGGTACTGGAAGGCTGCTGTAAGGTCTCCTCGGAGCCTTCTCTTCTTCAGGCTGAACAACCCCAGCTCTCTCAGCCTCTCTTCATAGGAGAGGTGCTCCAGCCCTCCTCCGGACTCACTCAAATATGTCCATGTCCTTCTTATGTTGGGGGTCCCAGAGCTGACCACAGTACTGCAGATGGGATCTCACGAGAGCTGAGCAGAGGGGCAGAATCACCTCCCTTGACCTGCTGGTTAGGCTTCTCTTGACGCAGCCCAGGATGTGGTTGGCTTTCTGGACTGCCAACACACATTGCTGGGTCATGTTGAGCTACTCATCAACCAACATCCCCAAGTCCTTCTCCTCTGGGCTGTTCTCAATCCACTCATTGCCCAGCATCTATTTGTGCCTGGGGTTGCCCCAACCCATGTGCAGAACCTTGCACTTGGCTTTGCTAAACTTCATGACAAAGTTTTATATAAATAAAACTCTGCTGTACTTTATAATATAATATATAAAGGACAGAAAAGCTGCCATTATAGCCCCCAACTCTTCTTTAAACTGCATCTCAGCAATGGTATTTGGACAGTGAAATCTTATATCCTAGGTTTAACTTAAAATTCAAATTACAGAAATGGATCTGCTCCTTCATATACAGCTAAGAAGCACTAACTTGATAACTTAGTTCTAAATGTTGTTTCCAATATGTTCAAGTATTCTGCTCCTACCCAGATTGCCTCTGCTACGTCAAAAGCGAATGGAGCTGTGGAGTTACAAAATACGCAGATTACAGGAAATTATTCAGGTTAATCATGACAGAGACAGTATGAAATTCTTAAGAGGGAGCCTGGTGAGCAATCAACATTGTCAAACGTGAGATCTAAATGCAATTAAATGCCAAATACTCTATGCGGGAAGGAATGATCTGAACCATACCAGCCTCTTACAGGCTTCGCATTACATCATGATAGACATGTACATCATTGCAGACAACTGAATGAAGACACAATCCCAAACAAAAAATAATAAAACCCCCTAAGATTCAAAATACATTATACAGAAAATAAATTGGGAAAATAATTTGATTCCATGTATGTAATTCAGAAATCTGATTTCCCTTATTGGGCTGGCTTTTTTTACTTTGAAAAGAAGTAGGAAGACATAATGGAGTGCTTTATGAGTGGCGAACACTAAGAAAGATCAGAAGCATTAGAAAATCCTCACCATATATGGAGCTGAAAGAGTGGGTGTTTTTAATCTGCAGACAACCTAAATGCAAAGAGACATGACTATTTTGACAATAGTAAACAGAAGTCTGATAAGACGACTTCTGGTTAGAAATATATTTCTTCAAAATGGTTAGAGGAGAATAATTTTCTTTTTGGTTTACAATTAGGTTGTACAGCTTATTTGTAGAGGGTGGTGGCCAAGAACTTAGCAAAATTCAAACAGGCTGAGATACAATGCTGGGAAAAAAAAAAAAAAAAATTCTGAAGTAAGGTATTTTCAGACCTGGCCTAGGACAGCCTTCAGCCATGGGCAAGTAGACAGCAGCTTTACTAATGGACAGTCACACACATTGCTAAAGCAGCCTGAGCCTTACTGGTAAAGACATTTTTTACTCATCCGACACCAGTGATTTCATGGACTACAATCTCTGTTTCTGCCTCTGCCACAGGTTTCTTTCATCACTCTCCTGCTCCTGTACCCCAAGGTACTTAATACTTTTAAAAGGGAAGTTGTAAGAATGACTGCCACTTTGCTACACACAAGGCTTTGGGAAAGTTTGTAATTACAGTATGAAAAACTAAGTGCACCATGCAGGAAACTAAGGACACTTAACGATAATAAGATGACTGCATGTGTTGTGAGGCATCTCAGAGTCTGAGGCTTCATTCAGATGCAATCCTCCATGCCAAGAATGGATCAATCAAGATACTTGTAATGTGAATTCAGTACAGAGAGTACTATTGTTAAAAATGTTTGTCATGTACCAATTCTATGCTTTTCTGTTTCAACACTACAGATGTAACATTTCACCTGCCCCCCTCCTTCCCCAATCACTTCGTTATTTTTAACTGTAATTGCAGCTCCAGATTTAAGCCGGTGTGGCCAATGGGCTCAGTTTGTAAGGCTCTAGGAATCCTCTTCCAGTTAACAGGCTGAGGGATTCAAGCAAAAACCACCTCATCTTCAAGCAGAAAAGATTACCAATTTGGACAGGGCCTTTACTATTTCTGATTGATAGTTCTCACGAACCAGACATTTTGACATAGGTAATGTTTGGACTTAGAAATGAGACACAAGCTATTTCAAGAACCAGCTCTTCAGCTACAGGCAAAGAGGTTTGTGGGCAAAGGGGGCAAAAATCCCTCTTGGAAATCATGTGGGTAAAGCAGCACATCATGCCATAAGGGCTACGCTAAGGAGGAGAGGATGTGGGAGACAGGCATTTCTCAGCCTTCTGCTTTACACGACACCAGCTCTCTGTTAGCAACAAGGATTAGCAAGAGATCTTGATATTAGGTTTTTACTGCCAAGTGACCTTACTGAAACAGGGGTCCCTCTCTCTGGGAATAGATAACAGACAATTTGACAAACAAACCTTATATTACATGTAATACTATACTACCCGCATTATTTAAAGCTTTTTAGCTAAAATTATTTGATGTTCTTTAGTGGAGTTATTCAGATGTAGAATGCTCATAACAGCATGAGTTTCCTGCTGTCCCAAACAGAGGCGTGTAACTGAGCTAATAAGCCATACAATTTATGACTCTTTCAAATCCTGACAGTTCTAAATTCCATATGGAGACAAAGTCCTTTCATAGCTTCATTAAGTGACATTGAAGGACCCCATCAAAATTGTCAATAATTGTTGGAAACTGGTGGCTGAATTCTCAATACCAGAATGAACTTTGGCAAATGAATTTCCTGCATCAGTTTGGAAGGATTGGTTTGGCACTTGTGGCATTCTCACTCTCACTTTCTCTGAGATTTCCCTGTTGCTTTATGACAATCCTTCTTAACAGAGGAATGCGAAGACAAATGTTTTTGACAGGTTTCCTAACAGCCATTAACCCTTTTCCTGAGAGAGCTTCTTAAAAAGTTAAACAGGCATGAACTTCAAATGAAGCAGGTACACTTCATGCAGCAGAAGCAACATGTGTCTTGTGCTGCAGCTTGCTTTCATTTAACTCTTTTACACAGAGAAAAAGACTCTTGTTTCCCCCCCTATTTTGAAGCCATTTCAACACTCACCTTTTAAAAAAAAAGAATGGGATATGTCACTTGATATTTTCTTTTGAAAAATATTTATTCATTGAAGGAGCAGTGTTTCTTCCCCCTTTTAAGAGCCTGCAATATAAAATAAATCTAGGAAAATCGGGTATGTCAAAGCAGATCTCTCTTTAAACACACTTAGAAAAATTAAATCATACCACCACTGGAAAAGTATCAAGCCAGTTATAGTAGAAATGAGACTATACTAGTACTTACCCAGGTAATATACCCTTTGGACATGGAACTCAATTCAAGGAAGTACCATAGCTACAGTGCATGGAATTTTGTGAACTGCATTCTGCTCTTTCTTCTGCCACAGAGGAAACATCTACTGTGTTACTAGAATACTGAAATTCTTTCATATGCAAATATGTCAGGCAACAGCATAGCCCCAAGGGTACTGGCAAAACCTGTGAGACAGCAGACTCCAGTGCGCTGTTCATTAAAGGTATGTTCTGATCAAGATAGCAAACTAAATGGATTCAAGTTGTATCCATTCTCTTCCTTCCCATTCCCCTTTTTGAGGCTTTGATAAAGTACAGGACATGTAGACTTACAAAAATTCCTGATCAATTCTAGTGTCCTCATCAGGAAATGCAAATGCAACAGATTGGTCAAAAACCAAGGAGCTTTCATAGGAATGTACCGAATTCAAAGGCATGCTAATCAGAAAGGGTTTCTTGGGTCCACAGCAGATTTTCAGGTCAAAGTGAAAACCATTCTTCTGCCTCCCCAGTCACTAGCAGCCTGGCATCCTATGTGGGATGCCAGTGGGATGAGAGTAACTGATCTGACGCAGGGATTGGAGCTTGGGTCTTTCCCCTTCCTCTGAGAAGTGGTAGGCTAATTCCCCTCTGCAGAGACACTCAGGGATACTTCCAAATATGAAATCATCATGGCTAAATACATTTCCTACACAGCTCTAAACTACATCCCTTGACAAATTTCTCTCTGGCAACACAAAGGTTATGCTGTGTCATCCTCCTGACACAGGAATGAAAATACCACTTTGGGCAAGAACGCCCTTCAGATGAGGACGGGCTAGTTTTTGTCCCCAGACAGTACGACTGGCCCTATTTCTCAGTGGGATGCTCAAAACATTTCAGCGACAACAGACAAATTTTAAAACCAACACGATGTTAAAAAAAAGTAAAAACAAAAAAACCCCCCACCAATTTGCAGGTAGGAGAAATGAGGTACAGAGGAGAATACATTTCCCCAAGACCACACAGGAGGTGAGGGAGCCGGGAGAGAAGAGCCCTGCATCTCCACTTCTGACAAAAAGAAGCACCTCCTTTTTCTTATACACGCATATCATAAAAATTACTTTGCTGCTACCTGTGTGGGCAGAGAGCCTGTTGTATGTCATTTTAATGATCTAGCAGCTAACTTCCACAGAAAAGTCTTCTCCAATAGTTTTAACTACTAAACATCTGCTGGAGGTGTTTCTTATGCCAAACAAATGTCACATCAAGAAGGTCACTCACATTGTGCTAACACCTTAATAAGTCATTCTTTCTTTGTTTGGCTTGATGCTCTAATACTTAGAGACGGTTTGAAGTTTTCTACATTATTAGCAAGCAGCTTGTTCAGAACTATAGAGTGAAGGTGACATTGAAAGTGTCCTTTTTCTTTCAGATGAAGTTCATGTGCAGTACTCCAAAGCAATCTAAGAACCTCAGTCCTCATTAATCTAAGTTTTGAGTCTGAAAATACAGTATCAAAGGGCTTTGCTCCCTTGCCTGTGCTGCTTAGTTTCTCTCTCTACCCTCAACCCCCCTTCCTCCTCCCTATTTTATCTTTGTAGCCATAATATATAGCTTTTCAATGCTTCTGTGTTTAGGTAACAAGCTGAACTATGCACAATGAGACAGAGAACAGAAAGTTATCCATATTTCAGATTCCAACTCTTCTTTAAACTCTTCCTGTTACCATCTGTTCTTCACCACTTTACATTATGCACCAACAGAAGGAAAATAAAGATCACTAAGTACAGGTCTGTGAAACTTGCACACCATTTCTATAGCAAGACTGTATGACTGCTTACAGAAATTACTCAGTATTAAGACAACGCAAATGATCTGTCATACACAGAGAATAATTTGGCTCTGCATATTGTAGAGGTGGCTGCGTTTACAGACGGACTTTAAAATTCAGCTCTGGGGACTGCCCTGGGTTTTTGACAGGGTGTTTGGAGAAGGGTATAGGTCAGTACACTAGAGAAATAAGAATCAGAAAGCAAGACAGATCACTTTCTAGTAAGGCGGTGGACAGCAACACTGCAGATTCATCCAGCTTTGTGGATAAAACTAGCAGAATTTAGCTAATCCTCACACACAGGAGCAGTGCTGTTACAATTGCTCAGTCAGCCATTCTGGGGTGAATCTGGATCATTTGGGTTTTAAGACTATTATGACGGCTTTACATTTCACTGAGCAGACTATTACACGTTTAATTCAGAAAGACAGTCAATTCTTAAATGTGGGTTCCAAGTTCACTGTGCAGAAGAAAACAGTGGACAGTTCAGACCACTGTGGATATCATCATTTACCAAGCATCAGGACAAAAGTTTTTCTAGTAACAGCTATATAGAATACAGCATTTCCACACACACTTTGGGAGGAGTTACAGAAACATTTCTGGGAAGAATAAGTAGTCTTTATGCCACTTGTCCTCTGCCCTTCAACTCCCCTACCCTACCTTAGATAAAGAACACCAAAAATTAGCTGACCTTTTATATGTCTGAAATCAAATTTCTGTGTTTTACTATACTACCCTAATATACTGATTGTTTTGGTCATAATTTCTTTATGCCTTCAAACTGAATCTCTATATCTTTATTATTTTCTAATCAGTGGATTACTGCATTTTGTAGTTCACTGCTTTGAAAATATGCGTTTTTAGTTAGCTTTTATGGTTAGAGTACAACACCAGAACAGCTCTTATAGGGAACAAAGCAAAAGGCAAATTACTGAAGAGAAAGATAACTTCTTAAGACTCACCTGTATCTCAGAGGTTTCAAGCAAAACACTGCAATTCTTATAAATGTAATCAGGGTTCAGGTGAAAATAACACAGTATATTTTTTATAAGAATAAGGCACAGAATAGGAAGAATAGCCTTAAATTTATTTTGATTAATAGCATTGCTTCTTGCCATCATTGCAAAACTGCCTCTGTCCAACTTACAAGTTTTTATAATTAGACAGCTACATTTGTGTCTTCCTGAAAATTCACTTTTGAGTAGTTGCTTTGCCTTCCTCATGTTTTGCCTTGAAATGGATTTGAACGGGGCGGGGGGGGGGGGAAGGGGACACGCAAGAGGAATTCTTGCAGCAGAGATAACTGATCATAAGGCAACTGCACCTTAGTCCAAAGACCCATGTCGCACAGCACCCTGCTTTTAAGAGCGACCAAAAGCAAGTCCCTAGAAGAGAGTATAAATGTGGAACAGGCATATATGATGGCTCTTTTGAGCATTCTTACCGCAACTGAGTCCCCAGCTATTTGCAGCTCAGGGATTTCCTTAGCTAGAGCAGTTTCTGTGTGTTTAACATCCTTCCAAGGATTTCTCTTCCACAAACGTGTACAGCCTCCTGTACAACAGCTCTGCTGGACTTACAGATAAGAGTTTCACAAATGAATACAAAGCAATTTTCAAGCCAGAAATCTATGGAAAGAGGGGAGGCATGGCCTCAAAAGTGAATGAGAAACCTATAGCCTCACCAAGGAACTTTGGGGAAAGAAAGCGTTTATCCTGCCAAAACATCTAGGTGAGCAACACTGACTCTTGAGCAGCTAAACTGTGAGGGCCCACTGCTAGCTACTTTATCTGTTATGAAAGATGTACTAGGACAGAAAGAGTCAAAGCTGCCATCTTCTGTGGCCGGGGAAAACAGCCTCACAAATCCCAAACAAGTCTCAAATTTTCAGCCCCCAACAAGGCATCCTGATGGACCTGGTCACACCGTGGCAAAGGTTCATCGCCTGGGAGAAAGGGCATTCAAACAACAGTGGACAAACCAGCAAGTGACGCTGCAGGTTCCACAGCTGTGGCATGCCAAATGCTTCCAAAACATCTGTGTCCAAACCTTTAACGAACCTGCTTCTTGCACACATCCCAGATTATTTTACTAACCTGCACATGCCCAAATCATGAGCAGACCAGAAATTCCCTCTTCAGGCCACATAATGAGACACAGTTGCAGTTTAGCTGATATAATTCAGAATGTTTGGTTTTTAAATCTTTCTGCAAAGTCTGACCTCTTTTAATGACTCTCAATAATATTGCTTCATTTCATATACATTAACATCTTTTTCTTTCAAAATTGATACATACTTTTAAGCTACTCTTAAAAGATGAATCATTATTGGCAGTAAATGCCAGGGCATTTTTTCTAGTTTTTTTGGTCTGCCAGCCATTAAAAAAATGTAAATTATAAAGATGTGTGTAGGGATCAACCTTGGCTATACAGGTTCTCACATGAGATCACAAAGAATGTAGTATCTTATGGTAACAGCACCATGGGGCCACATACTGTTCTAGAAGACATGTATCAATGTGATGTCTAAGTTAATCTACCCTTTATGCCAAACTCCTACTGACATTGAAGAGTTCTGCATACATAGAAAAAGTAGACAGAATATAATACAAAAATAAAGTGGCAGCATCAACTGAAGTTCCTTGTTCTCCTGAGTTTGTCAAGGCTTTATTACTTGGCAGCTTTTCATACAATATTTATTATGGCTGCAATTTTTCCCCATTAACATGTTTTAATCTGGGAAAAATGTCACATTTTTCTATTTTAAATATACAAAGTCTGACATTTTTTGTGAGCTCATTTTTAGTAGATCGCTTTTTGTTCTAACCTCAGAGGAGTGGGGAAAAGATGCTTCTCCTATCTTCTTACTTCTTTTTCCTTTGAAGTCTATATATTCCCTGTGTTTTGGCTTTATGTGGTATACGGATTCTCACAATAGAGTGGAAGTCATAGGTAGTGTTCAGGCCTTAAGCTATTATTGCTCAAACTACAAGTGGATAGAAAACTTCTTTGCTAATATCAAAGATAGAACAAGTCATATATCAAAGAAATGGGTCAGAGCTGACTCCTTGGGCAGCCTAGATTCTCTCTGGTGTATCAGCATTTCAAATTAGCAGGTGCACATGTGCAGTGTATACAACAAATTGAATAATCTACTGCTTGATAGTTCAAAAACATTAGCATTCAGTCAGATGGTACTTTATCACTTACTCCACTATAGATGATGTACGTTGCAAGCAGCACAGGAAAAAATCCAGTCATGTCATAAGAATTCTTTTAGAACTCACCAAAAGGCAGTTTCTCCAAGCTAGTATTTCTATTTTTTCTTTTTTTTTTTCATAGACGACTCACACAAGCTGAAATTTGTATCTGCTCATCTAGAGTTCATGCCATGCATCAGAAGTGAAAGCATAATTTTTATCCTTCTACATGAACTGAATTGTTATTGTTATCCAGTTTTCCAGATGTGAAAATCTGTCATCTCTGTCAATGTCTGTGTATCTAAATTTGTATTTCAGCAGTCTGGCTTACGGGTCTGAAACCATGCTGTGCATCTAAAAGGAAAAGGTAATTTCTTTCCCTCCTACAAGGAATGTCCCATTGTTATGATCCAGTTTTTCTTTCAGAATTTGTCACTATTATTTTTTAATTAGGCATGTAATGCATCTAATATCCTTCACAGCCTTGAATTCCTTACTTAATCTGTATTCTTATAGTTCAGAAATACCAGTTCTCCAATTAAATAGCTGGGGAGATCTTTAATGAGATAATTTTTTCCTCTAAATAGACAGGCTAGTTTCCCAAATCATGAAGTATCTTTTAAAGGTAACATTTACATTCACATCACAAACATTCCATGTGAGAATCTTGTTATGAATAAACAGATAATAATGCAAAATACATACGGCAAGTCTTGATTTCAATGTCTTTAGAGTGAAAGATTCTTTCCCTACATTTTATGTCTTGATGAATCTGTAAGACAGCAGTCTTTTACCATTAGTAGATCAGATTCAACAGTATATGTGCTGTTTTCAGCATCTTTTCCCCTCCAAACATTGTTTAATCATAGCAAAAACTCATTCACTGAGCTGCTTATCCATCGTATTTAGAAAGCAAATTCAACTTAATAGGCATTTTTGAAGCTATATAACTGTCCCAATGGCTTACCTAGAGATCTGAACAAAAGTGGTGCTTTGCCCGTCTTATGGAAAGCATTAGACATCCTTGACAGAGTATGGAGAGAAGGAGGCCTCACAGGAGAACGCCTGAGTACTTCAAACCATATATGCATAATCTAACTCTAGATCCTGATTATGTTACAACAAGACAAGCCACTTCCATGTAGCACATCTTTTCTTGTTAGTGCCCATGGCCTTTTCCAAAGCAGTGTGTCAGCAGCTGCATGCAAAACAGCTGAGAGACATAATTAAAAATACATAGAAATCTCTCTGCTGATGGCATGATGAGAATTAATCAACAATTCTGCTAGTAGAAGCTCTGTCCCAGACTGAACAGGGGTCTGGACATCATAAGCATTCTCACCAACTGGTCACCACGATGTTCCCCCATAGCATTTTCTACCACGGTGAAGTTCAGCGTTGGCCTTCAGCTGGCAGAATAGTCAATATTAGCAGGCAACAGCTCATCTTCAGCCACTGAGTATATCTGCCACACCAACATGAGACAAGCAGGAAGAGGTTGAGAGACACATTAATTCCAGTTCCTGGTAAGAGATTACACTTCAAAAATGAACGTTGATTTTGAGCATTATGTCTCTTTACCAAGAAGGATGAGAACTGGCAGAAATTATCGCTACTGGGAGTTTATATCTGGAGAATTTATCAGCTACCTATGAATCTCTGTGAAAGCTATTTTAACTGAGGAAATATTAAACTTCAACTATATGAAATCTCAGTTATCCACATTCTGGCACATGTAGAGCTCTTGGACCATTCACTGTTGTCTCTTCAGAAAAATCTGCATATACTGCTACCTAGAACTGTACTAGATGATATTTGGACATGTACCTGAGCCCTCCTCCCCCATTCAGTGGCTACCATATTACAAAGACACGATGATGAAAATAAAGTATGAAGATATAGAATAAGAGCAGCATGGAGTCTAAAATTAAATCCTGCACTGCACAAGGAATTTGATTGTCTTCTGCACCAGACCACACATCAGACCTATTGGACAATTACTGGAGTCAGCAGTTGTGGAAACTGTGGTGCTGCTTGACACACAATTTTCATCCAATATGTTATAAATATTTTACTATAGAGGCAACATGAGACAGCAAATATATTACCAACTTGACTGCTACAGGATTTTGCTACAATTCATGGGCAAAAAACTTATGGTTTTGGGTTTTTTTTTAAGGAATACAGCTAGTTTTGTTATCCTCCATTCCAGCAGCCCCTTCTGACAAAGTGGAGGGCACTACTTGGCATTTTGCAAGTCTTCTTAGGTCAAGCATGTGCAGGAATCATATAGATCCTTCTGCAAGCAAAGAAGGATCAGGATTTTGTTGATCAGGAAGGAACTGAAGGAATCTTTCCCTCTTTCAGACCACCTTGCTTTGACCTTAGCTACTCTCCTCTCCTACATTTTAGTCCCAGAAATAGCTGTGTCAGCTTCAGTGGATTTCCTTCCAGTGCCAGGCTCTCCTTTATTCTATTTCTGAGTTTTTTCACACTTTCTACATCACCAGCTCCATATAAAGAACACCAGTGAAAATGGCTTCCCCATTTAGGCAGTTACTGTTCAC